>NW_019737988.1:700961-778098 GCF_002891405.2 Cryptotermes secundus
CGTCATCAGTTTTTGGTTTTTGATGTCTCTCTTCGTCTGATGCCTACCCTTTGACCTGTCCAGCAAGGGAGGCCCTGCCAGTAGCTATGCTACCGCTGGTATAGCTCTCAGGGTCCTTGGCATACTCAAACCCCTTCACCACGGTAAGGTGGAGACACCAACGAGGGGGGAATTATCATATGGCTCTATAATCTGATAGGCTTATAGACAAAGCCTGTGAACATAGATGCGAGCCAAAATGTCGGTCGGTGTCTAGCTTGGCATCAGTAGCGCTGATATATAACCCCTGCCATAGAACGCGGGGTCGTTTATATTGCTTTTGTCTGATGTCTCTTTTCAAAATGGTGTCATAACATCTTGTAATGTTTATCCAAACTGAGTGGCGGCAACAAATTATGCAAAATGCATTTGTTTATGGCCGTGGATATTCCTCCCCCCCCACTCAATAGTACAAGGCCAATCGTTTGGCAACCGTCAATCACAACAAAGAGAGTGAACTGAGAGAGAAACAAAAAAGTTCTGTTGACTTTGTGCTTTCGTGTGATTCCGTCACTGTTCGGATATCTTCGTCTGCCAAAACTCGGTCACTTTCGACTACAGTAGAGTAAGCGTTTTGCATCAGTCAATGACCGTGCGACCTACTAAAGCCTGGTTGGTGCTGATGTACTCGGCATCACTGGCGCGCATGCTCGCGCGCAACACGGATCTATGTAGCGCGAAATTATTTGCGGAGCTCTTAGGCTGACGTGGTTAATTCTGTAGTTTATTCTTTTATGAAAACTAAAGTTATGAAACCGATGGGACGAAGAATTAATTATATTGTTTTATTTATTTGATAATAAATACTTGGATTTTGAGAAAGAAAGCGACAAGAGCGTGGAGGAAATTACATAATAATGAGCTTTATAATTTGTACTCTTCAACAGACATTATCAGGGTGGTCAAACGAAGTTTGATACCGCTTGGACCAAATTTGTATGTGAATGTAGTATGAAGATTAATCTTAAAGAAATATGGCGTGAGTGTGTGGACTGAATTCAAGTGGTTCAGGAACATAATTTTTCGATCAACTAAGCGACTGACAGCTTCTCAAAGACACTGCTCCATGGCATTTATTTACTTAAATACGTATATTTTTTTATTGCTAGTGGGGTGGAACTAAGTCCCTTGTACTGCGGCCACTTCTGACCTCTTCTACCAGCCCCAGATGATAGGCGAGGGTGATTGTGGAGCAATTGGTGGAATGACGATTAGCAGGGTAACCGAAGTACTTGGAGAAAACCTTCCCCAGCGCCACTTTGTCCACCACAAATCCCACTTGACCAGACCCGGGATCTAACCCGGGTCGCCGCGGTGGGAAGCCAGCGACTAACCGCTTGAGCTATGGCGCGGCCAAAATGCGTATAACTAGAATACATTTTGTAAATATCAGTACATTACAAAATCATACTCATGTCCACTAAATTTATAAAAAATTATGGGCCATGTCTTGTGTTCCAGAAATGCCCGGTTCAGATCTCAGCCCGCGACACCAGTTATCCTGAGTGATTTAGTTGTTTTATTCGGTCCCTCCAGATTATTTCACGTATAATTCCTTAAGACAGACCACGATACATTCCTTCCGCATTGTTCCCATTTCGGCATTCGAAATTATTCTGCCAGCCGACTCTGTTTAATTTACGCGGTTGAATTTCGAAATGGCACTCGTAAATTACGGGTTTATTAATATACTTACTGTTAGAAATAACCGGTTTTATTTTTAAGAAAATTTGTCGAAAACGTTTGCATGAGTCAGTTCTCACTTAAATTAGCATTTTTCATGGGATTGTTCCCGTCGCACTGAACGTGGACTTCCAGAGTTCTGAGTGTTACAGTCCGTTTGTGCTGCGCTCATGCAGAATCGCTTACTCAGTTCAGCACCTATGAAATAGAATTGCATGCTAGAAATCGAAAGGACAGAAATGAAAGTTCAGCAGTTGGTAGAAACGAGGTATGCTATATTCTGCCTGCTGATGTCATTCAGCTATTATTCGTACACCTTGCTTCTTTAACATTTCTGTCATCTGGTTTTATTTTCCTCGGAGAACTTTGCATATGTGGAAGTTTATATTAATATGAAAATTCGAGGAAGAGGGTGTAATGGTGAAGATCTGGTTCAGATGACACAGGTTATGGTGCAGTGGTGGGTTCTTTTGAACACGACAATGAACATTCTGATCCTATATAAAGGTATAGTTGTCCCTAATTAATCACTACGTCATGAAGGCGTAAGGGGGAGTGGATGTAAAAAAAGTAAAGCTGTCCCTGTAACATGCCGTGTAGGCCCGTAGGGTTGTGAGACGTTGAGGCTCCCACATTATCTAGACAATCAGCTCAAAGATGGCAGTAAGGTTGTCAGCCTTACGCGCCGGCCGCGCTTTACTCCCCAGGAAAGTTATTTAATTAATTCCTGGTACTCATTTCTGTTAGAGGCTGAGTCAACCCCAGGGCCATAGTGCGGCTGGAAGGATTAGGTCGTATATAGATCCAAATTTTCTTGACCTCGGCACTAGGTGGAGGTGAGTGGCCAGCTTAACGCCCCGGCCGCTTTACCCCCGGGGATAGAGTCCCCGGTACCCACTGGATAGGAGGTTGGGTGGACCCCAGAGCCGGTCTGGATGACGTGGGGAAGAGAAAATTCTTGATCCTACCGGGACTCGAACTCCAACATCTTGGTCGTCCAGCCCATAGCTAATCGCTATACCGGCTGCACTATCCCAGTTCCTATTCTGATCCTACATACGGTGAAGAAATTCTAAACCAACTGACCAGTTATCAGTTTCTCAAGAAGAATTGTGCCAGGGCATTTGTTTTGAGCTTTGGCAACGATGCCGACTACTTCTGGTTCAGTGGTCAATGGTTTTGATGTTTGATTTATTTGCTGTACTGCAGTGGTCTTGTAAATATCGTAGCAAGTTTTTCTTTTTTTCCGGGAATACACGTTACCTTCTCAAAATGGAAACAACACGTTCATCCGAAATGCAGATTAACAACCAGACTACACGACATCACAATCCAGAATACATTTTTCTGTGGCTTTGATCATTGCTTTAGGTATTTTCTTGTACGCTCCTCGGTAAGTATTCTGGCTAGGCCGCGCCATAGCTCAAGCGGTTAGTCGCTGGTTTTCCACCGTGGCGGCCCGGGTTCGATCCCGGGTCTGCTCAAGTGGAATTTATGGTGGATAAAGTGGCGCTGGGGCGGATTTTCTCTGAGTACTTCGGTTTCCGCTGCCAGTTTTCATTCCACCAAATTCTCCATCATCATAATCACCCGGGCCAGGCTACAATAGGCCAATCAGTGGCCGCAGTGCCGAGTGGACCCAGATGGATCCCCCCCCCAAGCGAAGTCTTCTAGCTAAAACAGATTATTTTTAGGGTAGTCTATTTAAAGATACTGTGTGAACTGCGAAGGTTATGAAACACTGAACGAGATATGAAGTTGATAATAAATGATTTAGTGAGGGTTTGGAATACGCAGATGAAATACTCGAATTTTCAGCCGGGTTTGGAACCGAATATTTCCGGAATTCAGGGCCGTTACAGCTTCTGTATTTAGGTGACGTATCGAGCCCTGGCAACCATCAATTGGTCTATGTGAGAATGTAGTTTGTATTGTCCAGTGTTAAGCTGGAAACCATATTTTTATCATTGCAGTATGTGTACTGCAGCAGCTAACCTGAGGCCCTGTCGAAATGCCAGAATAACCTACAAGCTATATAGAAAATTTCGCTTGCAATGATTCAGTGGACATGACATCATTCACGTAGGCTGTTGCCCTGTACTGAGCTGTTAATTTCTACTGATTTGTTTCTCCTATCTTGTTTACAAAGCTCCCTACAGACACCCCGCCTTTGGCTAAATTTAATTCACTTCATACATTCACTTCCAATTTCTCTAAAATATGCTTTAATATTATTCCCTCTCCCCATCCATAGCCGTTGCCAAGCGGTGTCTTTACAGACTAAGGCAGCATCTCCACGAGAGCACAAAATGTGTCCTTTGCAACGAAAGTACTTTATGACGGACGTTGCTGAGAACACCACACAGTTGCAGAATGCGGTGCGTAGTTTTTGTCTGCAATGGAGCCAGAAGAAAGCGTAGCATTCGCCTCTCTTGTTTATTTCTACAACGGACGCATTTTGTGCGCTCTTTGCTGCATGTCCATCGCGTTTACCCTTCTTGATTTACTTGTTATTTGCATAATTAAATGTAATTGTGAGCGCAAATTGTGAAGCTTGTCATTGTGTGAATTTTCCTTTACGTTGTCACTTAATATTGTACTTCGTGTGCCCAATCTGACATTAAGGGAGGAACATAGACTGAGGGTGTTTGAGAACAGGATGTTGGGGACATTTGGACCGAAGAGGGATGAAGTGACAGTAGATTGAAAAAAACTGCATAATGAGGAGCTTCATAACGAGTACTCTTCTCCAAGTATAATTAGAATGAGCAAGTCAATGAGGATGAGGTGGGCAGGGCACGTAGCACGGATGGGGAGAAGAGGAATGCATATAGGATATTGATGGGAAGGCCAGAAGGAAAGAGACCACTGGGAAGACCAAATCGTAGGTGGGTGGAGAATATAAAATGGATCTTAGAGAGATAGGTTGTGATGGTATGGATTGGATTGATTTGGCTCAGGATAGGGACAAGTGGAGGGCTCTTGTGAACACGGTAATGAACTTTCGGTTCTATAAAACGCTGGGAAGTTCTTAAGTAGCTACACAATTGGAGGATTCTCAAGAAGGGCTCAGCTCCATAAGTAAGTAGGTAAGTGTCCAAGTGTTGTTCTCAGTACTGTGTTCTCAAACATCATCAATCCGCAGACCTCATCACAGTGAGAGACCAAGTATCACAGTGAAGCTTCTCTCAGATCGAAGTCATCAGGAAGAAATTGCACTTTATGCAAGGAAGAAAAGTAATTTATTCATGGAGATCTTTGTCTTCTCGGGTATAATGCCATGCAGTCCGTTGAAAGTCAACTGATAAGTTGAAGGAACCTGTCACCATCTCCAAGATTTCTTGCTTTCTTGCAGCGGTAAGCATACAGCAAAAAATGCAATTAAAGCAATTTGTTCTTCCGAAACGTCGGTTGACTTTCAACGGACTGCACGGCGTTATGTCCCAGGAGATAAAACTCCGCATAATTACCGCTTTCAGAACCTCGAATTCCACTTATTTTACTTTCCTTGCGGTTCTCTCCTCTCCTCTCCACTCCTCTCCACTCCACTCCTCTCTTCTCCTCTCTTCTCTTCTCCTCTCCTTTCCTCCTCTCTCCTCTTCTCTCCTCTCCTCTACACTTCACTTCTCTTCTCTCAGTTTTTCCACTTCCTCCTTTTCTCATATTTTTCATTTTTCTTTTTTCTTCTTGCTCTCCTTTACTCCTCCCTCTCCCCTTATTTATGTTTCTTCTTCTGCAATATTCCTCTTTGCAAGTTCCGAGTTCAGTGTCTGAACGGTATACCTACTATCTGTAAAATTCGAGTGTTTTGTAATTTAATCTTAGGTTTTTAGAGAGGAGCTTGGAAGACATGAGTTTCTGAACTACGTGGCAGCAAGCATTATTATCTTTGCATAATTTATCACGATTATCGTTACGGTTTGTTACTGCCCTTCGCGAGCACTTGAATCTCGCCATGGCTTAGGAGGATTCTGGTAGTCCATATATTATGAGTTGGTAGTTTAACATGAAGATGCCTCAAGTACATGGTAAACAAGTGCGTTTAAAATTACTGACACTAGAAGGGAAGAGACCACTTGGGAAATCAGGCCTAGGTGGAGGGGTAATGTGAAGATGGATCTTAAATAGAATGTGATAGTGTGGACCGGATTCGACAGGCTCAGGATAGGGACACTGACGGACTCTTGCGAGCACGGTAATGAAACTTTGATTTCCGCAAAGGTAGGAAATTTCTTGACAGGCTGAGCGGCTTGTTGGTTAGCTTCTGAAGGACTTTGCTTTGTGGAGATAATGAAATCTATCGAAAAAGCTACGCTACGTCTGTGATATCAGATGATAAACTCTTCTGAAACCTCCAACTCTAAAAAGAAAGCAAAACCTAATAGCTATGAAATGTTGGTCATTATCATATAGATAGCTTGTCATATCTAAGAAGTGTGTGGAAAAGCTGTTTACTTCACTGGCCTGTTCTACTTTCTGGCGGAACGTTATCGAATCAGCTAATGTTAAAAAAAATCAACTATTTATTGACGTGAAATATCGGTTTGGAATGAAATAAAGAAATAATTTATGGACTTTTTTTTTAATTCGCATAGCGGGGGGTGGAGTCCAGCGGGGTTCACGAAGCACGTAGGCCACTGATTGGCCTATTTCACCTACCCCGGGTGATTATGATGATGGAGAATTTGGTGGAATGAAGATTGGCCAGGGAAACCGAAGTACCTGGAGAAAACCTGTCCCAGCGCCACTTTGTCCACCACAAATCCCATTTGACGAGACCCGGGTTCGAACTCGGGCCGCCGAGATGGGAAACCAGCAGCTAATCGCTTAAGCTACGGCGCGGCCTTACTGATGGACTTACCTTAAATATTTTTGAAGTTTAAGATGTCAGAAAATTTGGAACCAAAGGCAACGTATTAGTATATTTTTATTTGACGGTGTTTATTTTCGATAGCCTGAAGAAATGATTATAGACTATGCATATTCCTTTGAATTGTTCTGAGAAAATCTGGGTTGATGAATATTTTGAGACATACGCGGCTTATTGTCTAATGCACGAAAAGTTATACGAGGCATTTGTTACAGACCGTAGAACCCGTTGAATCTCCTTAAGCCTAGCTGTTTGCTGCTAACAAAATCCTACTAAATATTCTTTATAAAGATATGTGACGATTGATGCATTATAATTACTGATATACGTTAGAAAATTTTCCGTTGTCTAACATATATTTGAGATACTCCAGATTTCGGTAGTTAACCTCTACCCCCATGTTCAGGTGTTTGATTGCCATTATACTGGTATATTTTTACCTTTAGATTAGTAATGATGTTTGGGATCGAACCCGAGACCTTTTGAAAATTAAGCTAACCATTAAGTCACTAGATAAAGGCTGCCTGGGTGATCTAACGAAGTGCAAAATAGTGAGACACTTGGCCTATTACCCTGGAATACAATGCCAAGGAATGTACTCATATATGGACCCAAGGGGTAGGAAGGAACAGGGTTTTGTAGATAATTACACATTTAGGACTTCATAATTTATCTTCATCGTATATTATTAAAGTGTTAAATGAAGCAGAGTGAGATAGGCATATAATTTAGCATGCATTGGAGAAATGAGAAAAGCATGAAGGAAAGCGAGTGTTGTGATCTAAGGTAGTTTGCAGCGGCCTCCGTAGTCTAGAGGTAACGTTCCCACCTCATGACTCGTAGTACGCGGGTTCAAATACCCGGCGGAGGTCGTCCAATTTTTAAGGGCGGAAAAATTCAGGGAACAAGTCCTCCGAGAGGGAATATAAGCCGTGAGTCCCGTGTCGTAGCTTTACGGCACGTAAAAGAACCTCATACCTCGAAAGGAGGCCACTGAGCCAAAATTGCGGACGTTTTCCCCCCAACAGCAGTCACTAATACCTCCGGTAGATGGGGGAAGCATTATAGATACCTCTCAGCTAGTAGAGCCGGTCTCGCTGGCTGGGCGGGACTGATGGTAAGCACCAGTACCGGTAGGATATAGAGACTGGTATAATATCATAGAGGGAAGCACAATGGACCAATACAGGTCTAAGTGCATGGGGAAAACCCACCCTCTCCAATAACTAACTAACTAAGGTAGTTTGCAGGATAATGTTAATGTTACTATGTCCTTCCTTTATCCATTCATTCAGTCATAAATGGCATTACAGCCCTCTGTTGGGCCCTGGCGTCTTCTTCAGTTTCGTAATATTTTTTATACAGCCCCTAGGACTCCTTGGACGGGGGAGCAGCCCGTCGCAAGGCCGCTACCTACACACAGGAAGATACAAACGCAGACACACAGCCATGCCTTGGATGGGATTTGAACCCACAATCCCAGCGTTCGAGCGATCGAAGACAGTTCGTGTCTTAGACCTCGCGGCCACCGTGATCGGCTCCTATATCCTTCATTGTATAAAATATAAGGGTGCTGACTGGACTCATCTGTCCTAGGACAGAAACCAACGATTAACTTCTGTGAAAATGATAATGGATCTACCGGCTCCTAAAGTTGGGAGGAACTTCTTGTCCAGATGAGCGAAATGCCAGCCTAAGAGGCTAGTGGTCTGCTAATTTTCCGTGGCTCCTGCTTATTAGACCCATTGTGTGACAGCGCCCTCGCACTGTTCGAAGGAAGCAAGGAGAAACAACTCGTACCTCGCAATGTGTCAAGGAGAACTGCACGGAGCGAGTGGGCAGGATGCGTACGTAGTCTGGCCTAGGACAGTGGGAATATTTCCTCTCCATTGTTATATGAAAGTAAGGCCGTGCCATAGCTCAAGCGGTTACTCGCTGGCTTCCCACCGCGGCGGCCCGGGTTCTATCCCGGGTCTGGTCAAGTGGGATTTGTGGTGAACAAAGTGGCACTGGGGCGGGTTTTCTCCAAGTACTTCCGTTTTCCCTGCCAGTCTTCATTCCACAAAATTCTCCATCATCATAATCACTCGGGGCTGGTTACAATAGACCAATTAATGGCCGACGTGCCGAGTAGACCCAGTCGGACTCCACCCCCCCCCACTAAGCGAATAAAAATTACATGAAAGTAAAATAACTTGTCGATACATATTCGAAATCGAATTACGATAATTTAACGATCATTGAAGGATTTCCTTATTGAAATATTTGGTCACTGAATTGTTCTGCAGCGTTACTTTTTCTGATCGTAACATAATAGAAATGCTAGTTCTATGTTAGATACTTAACCTGTAAAGGTATAGTTATGTCTGGGCTTAATTAATTAAGCACCACACCATTAGGAGGTTAACCTCGGCACTAGATGGAGGCCAGCTGCCATCTCCACACTCCTGCTGCTTTAGCCCCTATCCACCCACGGTACCCATTTTATAGGAGACTGGGTTGGTCCCAGTGCCAGTCTGCACCTTAAGGAAGAGAGACAGATCTCTTGTTTCTGCCGGAAACCGAACCCCGGCTATTCGGTTTTTCAGCCCACAGCGTAGTCGCTGACCGACTGAGCTATCCCGCCTCCTATTATATAACTATAGTCCGTCTAAAAAGTCTTTGAGGTTACATCATACCTTAAGTAGGCCACCATGCGGAAGAGGAGTGCACTGGAATGGCGGTTTTGATTCATATCACGTATTTAAAGAAGAATCTAGAATATGCATATTTGCATCACTATCTGAAGATAGTACATCTTCAAGATATTTTACACTCTGACATTAAGTGAGGAACATAGACTGAGGGTGTTTGAGAACATTTTACACTCTGACATTAAGGGAGGAACATAGACTGGGGGTATTTGAGAACAGGGTGTGGAGGAGAATATTTGGACCGAAGAGAGATGAAGTGACAGTAGGTTGGAGAAAAATGGACAATGAGGAGCTTCATAACTTGTACTCTTCTCAAAGTATAATTAGAATGATCAAGTCTAGGTGGATGAGGTGGGCAGGGCATGTAGCACGAATGGGGAGAAGAGGAATNTGATGAGATGGGCAGGACGTGTAGCACGAATAGGGGAGAAGGGGAATGCATATAGGATATTGGTGGGAAAGCCAGAAGGAACGAGACCATTGGGAAGACCAAGGTGTAGGTGGAAGGATAATATTAAAATTGATCTTAGATAGATACAATGGGATGGTATGGATTGGATTGATCTGGTTTGGGATAGGGACCAATGGAGGGCTTTTGTGAACACGGTAACGAACCTTCGGGTTCCATCAAATGCCGGGAAATTCTTGAGTAGCTGCAGATTTGGCGGCTCCTTCAGAGGGGCTCAGTTCCATAAGTAAGTAATGAANGAAAGTATGGTTTCTTATTAGATACGGCGCTAGATTTCATATCCTTTAATATGACCTGTTTCTAATTCATGCAATACACGTTGAGCTGCTATGATTGGTTTTATTCTCCCCTGATATATTTCAGTTGTTCTGAAGTTTTATTATTGCTGCACTGTGTGGTGACGTATTTCTTGTTGCTGTGCCAGAATTAGTTTTTGCTACGATACATTCTGCACTGCTGAGAGATTTCTTCTTGCTGTGGAAGAGTTCATATTGCCTTTTTGTCGATAGTGCCGAATGTTGTGATGATACATCATTGATAAATTAGAAAGTATTGGGAAGGAAACGATCGTGACCTTATCTAGGTACTATCCCGGGATTTGCCTGGAGGGACTGAGGAAACAACAACAAACATACATCAGTAAAGCGGATGTCCCGACCGAGATTGGAACAGAGGACCTATCGGGTATGAGTCTCCGCCAACCAGTTCGGTTTCACATTACTGTTACAGATGCCTTAATGATAGGAGACTTGAGGTTCCCACGGCAGTGACTATTGAGACTGTTGCTCTCAGGGATATGAGGCCCTGCAGTTTGGTTGGTGGGTATACTCGTACATATTTTGAAGAATTCTGCTACGTCTCTCTTCAGGGTGGAGGAAAGCAATCAATGATACACGAAAGAGAGAAGAAAGGAGGAGTCTAAGAACGAACCAGTGGGAGTGGCGTAAGTGGATGGGACTTCGAAATACGCCTGAAGAAGGGAAGAAAGGAAGGGGGTTAAGATGTAAACCCTTTAGGAAAATTAAGAAAATGAGGAAACGGTGAAATAAAAATAAATATCATATAAAACTGTAATAAAAATAAGAGTAACAATAATAAAATTTGAAAGCCATATTTAGGAAAGAAGGTGTAAAAGGGAAATAAAATTAAGAGACAACATGACGAGGTTAAATAAAATAATATAAAATTAAAAGAAAATGAAATGAAACTGAACAGGAAGGGAAAGGCCATAAGCGGAAGGAAGAGGGAAGAAATAAGTTTGTGGAATGGGAAAAAAGGGAATACAACCCGAAACGGATACAAGAGGGCGGTAATAAGGGCTAAGTTAGAGAAACGGTTGCTGGCTTCTCACCGTGGCGGCCCGGGTTCGATCTTGGATCTGGTCAAGTGGGATTTTTGGCGGACAAAGTGGCACTGGAGCGTTTATTTTTCGAGTACTTCGGTTTCCTCTGCCAATCTTCATTCCACCAAATTCTCCATCATCATAATCACCCGGGCAGGCTACAATAGGCCAATCAGTGGCCGCAGTGCCGAGTGGACCCAGTTGGACTCCACCCACCACTAAGCGAATTAAAAAAATATTAGAGAAACGGTTCGAATGAAACTTTCTTTGCTACTTCAGAAAGTACAAAAGATGTTTTCGGGACTTGATCGTGTAGAGTTCACCTCTCCAGGTCATGTTACCGGGATAGATTTCGATCTATCACTTCCGGATCTGGCGAAGAGGACGCTGATGTCCTGACGCTGGATGCGGTGTATAGGTTAGTGCTGTGTCCCTCCACAGCTGACTTCTCCGGATGATACAGACGGATACACCGTACCACCTACTCAGTATTGACGCTAAACTTAAAAAAACAAAAAAAAAACATACCTAATGATTTTATGAACGTCAGTTGAATCAATAATGTTCCTTCAGAAAGTATGACATGGCAATGAAATAAAGAAATATCCACACACTGCTTCACGCTGGACTTAATGGAACAGCCGGTATGTCCATTGCGGCCCTAACAAGACTCACAGGGGATGCTGTACACTTCGGTACCGTCTCCTTCAGGTTATCTCTTACAGAGCAAAGAGAGCTATACATCTTCCTCGGCGTAGGGCAACCGGCTTCATGTCGTGCCAGGACAACATCCTCCTGTTGCTACTGAAGGTCGTACCGACGTCTTCTCTGCCAGTAACTCCCTACTGTCATTTTCTTGTCATTCTCTCTGTTTCTTCATTAATAAAGTTTCTTAAGCCAGAAATTTGCATGATAATCTTTAATTCATACGAAATGATCCAATTAAATACTCCACAATGTGAGTAAAATTTTGGCTTATTTCGATTATCATTGTATTCTTACCTAACTGTCGTTCAGCTTTCTCGAATTTATGTGAAAAAGCCTGCTGCAGAAGTAGACAGTGTTACATAATGTTATTTGGTAGTGAACCTAGCTTTCAGTGCAGACAGTGACAGGCAACTCGGATACTGTGGGAGAGGTCATTCGCACCTAAAGTAATGACCTACTTCGAGTAGGGTTACCGACCGCGAGCCGATCTGTCACGTGATAACTTTGTGGCGTCACAGCGAGTACAGTGAAAGTGAAGCCGACGGAATAACTTTTTAAAAATTCTTTGTAGTAAAAAAGTACAATGACTTCAGTTTATTCCTTTACTTTTTTTCTTACCAGTCATATTCGCCGACGCAGTTTCGTTTCTAGTCACTAGAATAGGGGCATTCTCCCAGAATTATATAAATTTTGAGTTCATATTTCTTACATGTCATTTTTCATTTTCTCCTAATTAATTACACTAATGAAAATGTTCTTACTTATGTACTTGTATATGTTAGAGTCTTTCTATTACAGATGTTTTGAAAATGTGGCACAGTTCAGATATTTGGAAACAGCGATAACAGATCGAAACCTGATTCAGGAGGAAATTAAGAGGCGATTGAACTCGGGCAATGCTTGCTACCATTCAACCCAGAACCTTTTGTCTTCTCGTCTGTTGTCCAAAAACATAAAAATTAGAATATACAAAATTATAATTTTGCCTGTGGTTCTGTATGGGTGTGAAACTTGCTCTCTGACATTAAGGGAGGAACAGAGACTGAGGGTGTTTGAGAACAGGGTGTTGAGNAGACCACAGGGAAGACCAAGGCGTAGGTGGGTGGACAATATTAGAATGGATCTTAGAGAGATAGGATGGGATGGTATGGATTGCATAGATCTGGCTCAGGATAGAGACCAGTGGAGGGCTCTTGTGAACACGGTGATGAGCCTTCGGATTCCATAAAATGCTGGGAAATTCTTGAGTAGCTGCAGAATTGGCGGCTCCTCAGGAAGGGCTCAGCTCTATGAGTAAGTAAGCGTCTTTCTATTATTTTTTGTTTACCATATAAGCGAAACAAATATTTTATTTTTAGAATGACGATTTATATAAAAATACTTTGTTGTATATAATGTTTTCATAACACTTTTATTCATTTCACATATAACATAGCTACCCAACTGAACAATTGACACTGAATAGCACAAACTTTAATATTGTGACATGACGGCTGAAAGCCAGAATAATGGAACAGGATGAGGCGGTCATTGCTAGGCAACGGCGCGGTAAACATTACCTCAGCAGCGAATAAACGTGCAACAATAGAGGAAATTTGTAAGCAATGTTATGTGTGCGGCGGAAACGTGTTAACCCAGATGTTGCCTAGCAATGGTCTCTTCATGTTCTTTTGTTCCGGCTTTCTGCCGTCATGTCACAATATTAACCTCCATGTCTATTCCTCTTTATGTGACCTAATTATTTCCCTGCTCCTTCCATTTATATCAGGATACGTCATTACATTCTGATCTCGTGACTTAGAGATACAATTTATTTATAGAAGTGAAATATCACATTCTCTCCATGAAATCCACTCGAGTATTTTGTTTTTTCTTGTAATTAAATATCCTCATATCGTGGCAGATACCTTTATTAAATTTTGATATTTTCTTCAGCATGGACTTTCGGAGCAGCTGAAAATATGTTAAAATGGCCATGATACTTAACGGTGAAAGTCTTAATTTTTTATAAATATTGTGTTTCTGGACATCCATCTTCCTGTTTCTATTTAAAACACAACGTTTCCGAGACTCGATTCTGTGTTCATCTTCAGGTGGGATCCATTCAGTTTGGCTCAATTGGTAGAGCTATAACAACAATGAAAATGTTGATGAACGTAGGTGCTAGCCCTCATGTATGTGGAGCTATTCATGTTTTTAATATTTGACCTAACTCTCGCAGATGGTTTTTGCTGTGCTTAGTTTATATACATATGTGTTCGTGCTGATATCCGGAGATAGGGAATATCTCTCTCTATTGGACTCAACTGAATAGGTCCCACCTGAAGACGGAGACAGAATTCAGCCTCCGAAACTTTGCGCGTTTTAAACGAAAGACAAGATGATGGATAACATTCAGAAACAGTAATTGTATTAATATACCATCGCCACGAATTTTTACTTATTTTTTTGTTGACATTTTACTTCGGGAGCGTGCTGTAAATACGTAATATTGACTGTCTGCAGTACAAGGATTTAAAATCATAATAAATTCGTGCAATAGAAACACATGATTCTCATAAGAGAGTGGTAAAAAGGCTAAAAAGAAGGTAAAACTATCCTGTAACAGGCAATGAAGTCCCATAGGGCTGTGAGACGTCGAGGCTCCCACATATTCTAGTCAGTCGGCTCACAGATGGCGTTAAGGTTGTCAGCCTTACGCGCCGGCCGCCCTTTACCCCCCCAGGAAGGTTCCTGGTACTCATTTCTCTTAGAGGCTGACTTGACTCCAAGCCCATTTGGCGGCTGGAAGGATTAGATGAATTTAAAAAATCCAGTGATCTCATCAGGAATCGAATCCGTGAGCTTCCGGCTTGTGGAATATTGCCTCAACAAAACTACGCTACCGCGTGCCCCAAGTAACAATGGATATACACTGATATAATAGAAAAGTAAGTAAAGTAAAGGTAGAGGCCGCGTCATAGCTCAAGCGGTTAGTCGCTGGCTTCCCACCGCGGTGGCCCGGGTTCGATCCCGGGTCTGGTCAAGTGGGATTTGTGGTGGATAAAGTGGCGCTGGGGCGGGCTTTCTTCGAGTACTTCGGTTTCCCCTGCTAATCGTCGTTCCACCAAATTCTCCATCATCATAATCACCCGGGGCAGGCCACAGTAGGCCGATCAGTGGCCGCCGTGCCGAGTGGACCCAGTTGGACTCCGCCCCCACTAAGCGAATTAAAAAAAAAGTAAAGGTAACCCTGTAGCAGGCCGTGGAGGCCTATAGGGTTGTGAGATGTTGAGGTTCCCACATTTTCTAGACAATCGGTTCATAGATGGCGGTAAGGTTGTCAGCCTTACGCGCCGGCCGCCTTTTACCCTCAAGAATATTCCAGGAATATTCCCGGTAATCATTTCTGTTAGAGGCTGAGTCGACCCAGGGGCCATAGTGCGGCTGGAAGAATTAGGTAAATTGAAAAATTCCACCTCATCGAACGCGCGACCTTCCGGCTTGTAGCATAGTGTCTCAACCAACTACGCTACCATGTGCCCCATGTATCAGTGCATATACACTAATATAATAGAAAAATTCCGTCTAGAAATCTGTTTAATTTGCACCTCACTGTTACTAAAATGTTCAGTAGTCATGATATGGTTTCACATCCCAGTCTGTTTTTCATTATGACGTTGTTTTTGCTTCAGTCTTTTCAGTAATTAAGAAATACAGTCTTCGTTCTATCAAGTAAATTTTCTCGGAATCTTAATACATAACATAAAGACGCATTTCCTACACACTTTTAAATATTTGTGTGCTATTCTAATGAATGTACTTATTGTGTTTGCAGGAATTATGACCCTTACGAAAACTCCTTGTGAATTGGACACGATGAGCCTCTTCCAGGACCTGAAGTTGAAGCGCCGAAAGGTGGACTCCAGGTGCAGCAGTGATGGTCAGTAAATTTTGGAAATATGATGCTATATGAACATCGCGATTAGTCATGGATTACATGTCATTAAATCCGGGCCCTGGTAATCACATATATAAGCATGTGTTTATCAGTATCCAGAAAGCACATTCCACCCGTAAACCCCTAATTATGGTGCTGTGGTCTTCAGTTTGCTTTGAAATTTATAGAGGGAGCAATCACCCCATAAATCAATAGCCAGGACTCCGCCACAACTGCGCAGGTTATCTTCCTCTGACGCCAACCTGTTGACTTTCTCTTCGATACTGTATTGCTTTATCACACTCCACTCTCTACCCCCTGCCCCTTTCAGCAAAGTTTCTCACCACCGCATGGTTGTTACCCTATAACAATGACAAGTCTGCTGCCTTATCACCGCATGGCCAGCTTGAACACACCGTGGATAGAATTGAAGGTTTAGCGCAAAAGGGATATAATAATTGCAAAGCGCAAAGTCCTTCAGAAGCTAAAAGTAGCTCAATTGGTCAAGAAAATTAGAGCCTTTTGTAAAGCCCGAAGGTTCATTATATTGTTAACATCTTCCCATTATGATATCCTGTCAGCTAGTTGAATTCAGTCCACACGTTCATTTTAATATCATCTTTCTATCTGTCACTGTGTTTCCGAAATGATCCGATTAAAGCTTTGCATTTCTCATCTCGCTCGTGCGTGCTGCATGTCCCTTCTGGCTGAAAGCAAAGCAATAAAGACTACTTTGAAGAGAATTTTTCCCTGCGTTCCACGAATTCATATTCTCGGCCTAGATGGATATATGTGATCAACTTGACCTTACGGAGGCCCATAAGCAGAGTCGACGTAAGCGAAACCAATTTCCTTCCTCCTTCTAGCATCAGGTTTCATCGAGTTGATGTTCAGCTACGTTTGATTAATTGGCAATAACGCAGTTTTGATGTCGAACAGCTATGAAATGGACTTGAGTTCGGTTCTTCTAATTCCATGGAGTAGAATCCTTGAGAAGCTGATAGTATTCTAACCTATCTTCAAATTCCCCCTCCTCTGCGTAACGTTCATTATCGCGTTTTCAAGAGCCCGTCTTCGACTGTGAATCTTTGATTTGTTCACTCCAACGGCATGTTGTGAAGAATACGAATTATGGATATGTATTTTGCTCCATTCTGTTAAGCTCCTCTTTCAGATCCATGTATTTACCTCAGAAATCCTGTCTTAAACACTATTAATCTGTTGCTCTCTGAGGGTGAGAGAACAAATTATACAACACCAAGCAAAATTATTGTTTTGTATCTTTGAATTTTTAGGTTTTTATATAAGAGGCGGGAAGCTAGACGGGTTTGAACTTAATAGTAACAAGCGTTTTGCAGATATATTGTGCCCTTAAATCCTTCGTGGTTGTCATTTGGATTTAAAGTATACTTAGGGGCCGTCCAAATAACAGTACTTTAAAAAAAATAATATTCGAGTTATTTTATTTTTATCCTGTTAGATGTTTTGATCTGTCAAGACCATCGGGTGGTTTTCATGAAATGCATATATCGTTATTCAATTATTAAAAAGAGTCAATTTTTACATATTATAATATAAATTTTAATTTAAATTATTGTGTGGGATATGTCTCGAATGATGTACGACAAAAGATAAACGTGTTAGAAGTTAAAATCTAATGATTATGTAAAATTAATTAGATAAAAATGGAATTGAAATTTTTAAATCTTTGAAATGGAGGGGGTGTTTGGGGTATTGGTTATTAAATAATGTAGATGGGCTTCATTGTTTTCCATGTTTATTAGGCACACGAAAACGTTCTTTTTGGTATAAGTAGGTGATTGGTCGACGTGCGTAGTTGTTGGTTGGTATTGTGGGTGAATAAGAGTGGGGAGCTTCGTAACTTATACTCTTCTCCAAATATAATTAGAATGATCAAGCCAAGGAGGATGAGGTGGGCAGGGCATGTAGGACGAATGGGGCAGAAAAGGAATGCATATAGGATATTGGTGGGAAAGCCAGAAGGAAACTGACCATTGGGAAGACCAAGGTGTAGGTGAGTGGACAATATTTTAATGGATCTTAGAGAGATAGAATGGGGTGGGATGGATTGGATTGATCTGGCTCAGGATAGGGACCACTGGGGGGCTCTTGTGAACATGGTAATGAACCTTCTGGTTCCATAAAATGCTGGGAAATTCTTGAGTAGCTGCAGATTTGGTTTCTCCTCAAGAAGGGCTCAGCTCCATAAGTAAATAAGTAAGTGGGTGTGTAGAAGGTTTTTTCCTTGACGATCTGCAATACGTATTAAATATTTTGGTGTATGTAAAGGAAGCTATTCTGTATGTGTTTTTCCGCTTTGGTATGGGCTGCCGGTTTAGTTTTTACGATGTATCATGTGTGTGGTTGAGTGTTGGGCGATGAATGAAGTGAACGGCTATGAGTTAGTGTTGTTGGTACTGTGTGCATCGGCTTGTTGACTGTTGTGTTGACGGCCTCTAATTAGACCACCTCTGTGGTCTAGTGGTCAGAGTTCCTGGCTACAGATACAGATGTCCGGGTTCGATTCTCGGCGCTACCAGATTTTTTTTTAGGATTAGTGGGTCTGGTACGGGGTCCACTCAGCCTCGTGAGGATAATTGAGGAGCTATTTCAAGGAAATAGCAGCTCCGGTTTAGAAAACTGAAATTAACGACCGTGGGGATTCGTTGCGCTGACCACGTGACACCATCTATCCGCTAAAGTTGGCACTAACTTCGCCGATAAGCGGCGGTCGCTCGGTCGGTATAGTTCGCTTGCGGACTAAAACCACGGAGTTTTTTTTTTGTTTGTACATGCTACACATCAGGATGCAGAAAATAACGATAATTTAGATTTGTTACTCTTACCTAATTTTTGAACTTTGCCACATTTGAAAGATTTATCAGTTACCTTGTGTGAATATTGTAATGAAGAAAGATTGCAATGTTTAGGTGTTATGTGTTTTCGTTTTCCATTTAATCTGTTCTTCCCATTTTTCATTCTTTATTACCATATCGTCACCTATCTTTAGAAACTGATTCAGTGATGTTAAATCGCAGTTCTCATTGCATCATATTCCAATATTGTAATCAAGAAATTATGCTGTTTATGGGTATAATCCTGCTTCATATTTAAGAGGTCCTGAATTCGATTATGGTCTCTGAGGGTAACTGACCATTTTGGTGATTTTCCTCAGTCTCTGCTACCAAATTATAAGATTAATAGGTCTACACTGAAATAGGCCATGACCAATCATTCCTTATTCTTCACAATTCAACACTCATACTAACTGATAACATTCGATCCTACATAACGTATGTATTAGTGTCAGCGTCATTAAATAAACTAAGAAGCTAGGAATGAGATACTGTAACAATCTTGAACTTTTTAACACGTGTTCTGAAAGCCGCGAGCCTACTTCAGAGAGACTGAGTGAGACTTATGATCATTCCGATGTCACGGGTTGCTGTCTTACTTACAGCACATTTCCTTAATGACTACAGCTGCTTTTGTACTCCATTGCACGTAACGGGACACTTAGATTACAACTACATCTGTCTCTAGCAGTAAATCTTTTGTGTGTCTCCTGACGAACGAACTAAGCTGGTCTCGACCCTACAGCACGTACACAGCGCGTGGACTGCAGATGGAATCCGGATACCTCGCGCTCACCTTGGATCCAGTGTTTGTCCTCCAACGGATCCAAATGCAGCAACTTCTGTTTTATAAGCGAATACATGTAAAACACAAGATACTAGCCGCGGTTAGTTAACAGTAAGAAAAACAAATGTTTTCATTTGTATACATGCAATTTGTACATGGATCAGAAAGTTAGAGTACGACTGGACACGGGGGAGACAGGAAGTGTGCAGATTGGAAGAGGAGTTCGACAAGGATGCTGTTTATCACCAATTCTGTTCAACTTGTACAGCGAATGCCTTACCAAGGAAGCTCTGGATGGGCTCGGTGACTTCAAAGTAGGAGGGCAAATTATTCAAACTGTGAAATATGCAGATGACCTTGTGTTAATGGCTAAGGAAGAAACTGTGCTACAGGGCATGATTGATAGACTAATTGAAATTGGAAGGTGCTATGGCATGGAAATGAATGTGGAGAAAACAAAAGTAATGAAAATTTCGAGACAACCAACCCCAGTCACAATAAAGATAGACCAAAAACAAGTGGAGAATGTGAAATGTTTTAAATATTTGGGTAGCTTGTTAACAGATGATGGAAGGTGTACTTGTGAAATTAAATCCAGGATTGCCATGGCAAAAGCTGCATTTAGCAAGAAGAAGAATCTTTTTACCAGCAAATTGGACTTAAATTTGAGGAAGAAACTAGTGAAATGCTACATTTGGAGCATAGCTCTGTATGGGGCTGAAACATGGACACTTAGGGCAGTAGATCAGAAACATCTGGAAAGTTTCGAAATGTGGTGTTGGAGAAGAATGGAGAAGATCAGTTGGACCGATTATGTGAGAAATGAAGAAGTGTTAATTAGAGTCAGTGAGCAGAGGAATATCCTACATGAAATAAGAAAACGGAAGGCTAATTGGATTGGTCATGTTTTACGCAGAAACTGCCTTCTAAAAGAAGCTATCGAAGGAAAGATAGATGGGCGGATAGAAGTGACAAGAAGACGAGGAAGAAGACGTAAGAAGATGCTGGATGACCTTGGGGACAGAAGAGGATACTGTCATTTGAAGGAGAAAGCTCTAGATCGCATTAAGTGGAGGAATTGTTTTGAAAGAGACTGTGGACCTGTCGTCTTGACAGATTACTGATGATGATGATGATGATGATGATGATATCATGCAATTAAGTGTATGTCTGTTTAGCCTATACGTTTTGCATTCAGATATATGCGTGACAGACTTGCGGACACTTCATTCGATTAAATGATTGGTGACTCTTTGAGTCATCAGGATTCTGATTTCCAACAGAGCCATTGTTTGCTCTTCGTCACCATGTCCAGAGTGGCCCTGGGGTCCACCCAGCTTTTCCTGAAGTTTAAAGCTGCCGGAGCATGAAGCTCACAACTCAACCCCCATCTAATTCATAGATTAAGAATGAGTGGACCTTCACCTCGACTGTTCATGATGTGTTACTTAAGCACAGGGACAACCTTGCCTTTCTTTATAGACTGACTAATACAGGTTCATTGCTATGTTCACAAGAACCAGCCACTGGTCCCTATCCTGAGCCACTTTATTCCAGATCGCAACCTCTTAACTTGTTCCTTAAAGGTTTTGTTTCTAGGCCAAGGTTTCCTAAGTTTTATCTTTCCTTGTGGTTGCGAGACTGAAGTTTTGAATGCATGTGTTATTTTTTCATATCCCGACCCTCTCATCTCTTTGGTTTCTATCACTTTAATTATGTTCACTGTAATTACTCTCTATGTAATATTCTTCAACCTGCTGCCAAGTCCTTTCTCTTTAGCCCAGATATTCTCCTTAACACTGTACTCTTACTTTCAGTACCGAAAGAAAGCTACTGCATGTAATCTTCAACATATGATATAATCGAGAAGCGCCTCTGTAACATAGGAATTTGTGAAACTGCAGTCAAATTGCATTCATCTGCTTTGCACGACGCACGATTTGGTTCTCTCGCATCATCAGTTCATTTCTTGGAAAAATGTATTGCTTATTAATGATTCTGGCAGAAGTCCCTCCATTACTGAACAATAAGAGTTTCATCGTGTGGAGAGAGTTGCGGATACCAAATTAAGACAGTGTCCCTCTTTAATATTAAATTAGTGAAGAGGACCGCCTCTATGGTCTAGTGGTTCCTGGCTGCAGATCCAGAGGTCCCTAGTCCGATTCCCGGCGCTACCAGATTTTCTGAAAAGTAGTGGGCCTGGAACGGGATTCACTCAGCCTGTTGAGGATAATTGTGGAGATATTTCAAGGAAATAGCTTCTTCGGTCAGATAAGCGAGATTAACCGCCTTGGGGATTAGTTGCGCTGACCACGCGACACCCTCTATCCTCTAAAGTTGGCACTAACTTCGCCGACAAGTGGCGGTAGCTCGGTCGGTATACTTCGCTTGCGGACTACAGGCTACGGAGTTTGTTTTTTTGTTTAAATTAGCGAAGAGACCGTTTGGATACGTCCCACACAGCAAATTCAAGATACAGAGCACTGGATGGTGTGTATCGAACATTATATGATAGTTCACACAGCCTCGGGGTTATGAGCCAATGACAGCTCTTTTGAACACTGTAATGGACCTTCGGATTTCATGAAGACGGAGGATTTCTCAACTAGTTGAGTAATAGTTAGCTAACAGCGTTAATAGATAGCAGGGTCTGATTTTTATAGCCTACTTTCCTTCCGTAACGAAAGAACGTCAACTTACGAGATCACCAATGCTATCAATGTGTGTGTTCGTCTGTTATCCCAATTTTTGTTGTTGAAGCAGCTGACCGATTTTCACGAAATTAGATATGAACGTTATACCATGGGAGGCCACCCTAACGTCATGCTTCATGATTATCTGCAATCAGTAATAACAGCGCGCGGACTTGTGATCTGGGAACGATTCCTAAGTTGCTGCCTAGAAATTCATTCTTCTGAAGGCACCCGTTAAGTATACTAACATTTTCATCTATGTCCTCTGCCAACCATACCAGTTAGGAGACGAATGCGTAGATATCGGAAGGCATGAACTGGATTCATCTGGCTTAAGATATGGTTCAGGGTTAACAAATCTTCGGACTTCAAAAAATAAGGAGATTATATTCAGCAGCCAAGCGACCGTCATCTTCGTAATATGGCTTCCGCTCAATGGAGTTAAGACACATTATTATTATTATTGGAGGGGGTGGGTTTCCTCATGCACCGCGACTAATAGTCTATTGTACGTCCCCCTTTGATATTCTAGGCTACCAGTCGCCATACCCTACCGGTACTGGTGCGTGCTATCAGCCCCGTTCAGCCAACGAGGTCGGCCCTCGGTCCCTCGATACTTCCCTCGAGTTAAGACACATACGGAAGAGTGGTCGGTTACAAGACGAAATATCTCGATCAGAACATGGACAGTGGTAAAATTCAGTACGCTGTGTGCCTCAGAGAAAGTGTTAATCTGACTCGGTCAGCACAGTTTGAAAAGGCTCGCATGTCACTGGTAGGAATGGTGAACATGGCTGCGTATTTACCTTGCTCTGGCCTACCGAACGAGTTCAACAGAATAACGCGTTAAATACATCCCAGACAGACCCTTAAAATGTGAAAGAGAAAGTTGAATCAGAATTTGATGGCTACTTTCTGCACTTTCCTAACTTATTCTGCAGGTGAGAAACTAAGGGTTCCAAAGTTTATTACCTTCTATGAGAGTATAGTTGTTATGTTTGTCATGAATCTGCAAGACAGCATTTTGAGGCGAAATACGTATATGAGTTTCGTTTGATGGGGACAGTAAACAGTGAACTGTTTTCTAAAGACTCTTCACCCATTGACGTTTGAGGTAGTAGACACGTACGTGTGTTTCGTTCATATACAAATAAGGCCAAATGTATCCCTGTAAAACGCCATGAAGGCCCATGGGGTTATGAGGCGTGGAGGCTCCTACATTTTCTAGAAAATCGGTTCACAGATGGCGGTAAGGCCGTTAGCCTTACGCGCCTACCGCCCTCTACCCTCCAGGAAGATTCTTGGTACTCATGTCTGTTAGAGGCTGAGTCGACTCCAGTGCCATATGGAGGCTGGTAGTAAATTGAAAAAATCCAATAACCTCATCGGAAATCAAACCTGCGACCTTCCGACTTGTAGCGTAGTGTCTCAACCAACTACGCTACCGCGTGCCCCGCTCAGATAAGAATAGATTTTGTAGTGCAATGAAAAGTTAAAATTGTGCATATTTACAGCATCTTATCTTCCAGATAAGATAAGAAATCATTTCTATTCTTACTAATTTCTCTTTTAGCGAACTCCATATATCCCTGGTCATGGCAAACTGAAGAACAGATGAATTTCAAAGCCTTGGTTCCTGCAGCCTCATCTCCTGCAATAAATGTTTAGACTATTTGATCAACAGAGAAGTCAGAGAAGTCGTCTATCGGGCTAGGCGCTGATCTGCGAGCCCTTAGTGATTCAAGGATTGAAGCATGTACTCGTAGGTGGTCCAATAAGCAGTGATACGCAGAACAGGTAGAGGCCTAAACCTTGACAGTTCTGTTGAAGACTGAAAGCTTGTTACACACTCTGCCAGGATAAAATGCTTCTTCTTTAATAACAAATATGCACTCCTTAAATCTAGCATACGAAGTTATTTCGGAGCCGAGATAGTGCAATCGGTGGGGTCAGGATGTTTCTCTTCTCACCGTCGTTCAGACCGTCCCTGGGGCCTACTCAGTTTCCTCACGGCCGAACCACTAAGTTGACCATTCACCTCCAACTAGTGCCAAGGCCAAGAAAGCCCGGATCTCTTACATCCACTCCCCCATACTCCTTCATGGCCTAGTGCTTAATTAGTTAAGCACAGGGACAAGTTTACTGTTTTCGTAATGCTGATCATCTTTGCGGCGATGATGTGAACGTCCAACTGCTGTTTTCCTGAAATAACTTAAAATTATTACAGTGAGGATTTTGTTCAGTGTAAATTAAATATTGTTATGTGTCCACTTCGGTTCTGATGCGAGACTGGCTTGCTTTTCTCAACCTTAACGGTTTCGTAAAATACAGATAAAGTTGAAGTTATTCCTACTGCTTATTTAAGCAAAACTCCATGAAGACGTTTGGTAGAGTGGAAGTGTAGCTGCGCATATTATTAGACTCGGAACTTGAAGGAGATGAGTGATTAGATTCACGCCACGGCATCTTTACCGCTGGGGAAAGAGCCTCTGACAAGGAGGCTGGATGGGCCTGATATCCCATCTAGGCGCTATGGAGAAAAGAGGAAACCCTTATTCCTCTTGAACGATTGCTCAGTTGTCCAGCTCGTAGTCGAGTCACAATGCCGATTCATTCTGACTTCCAACAATTTCGTAAACAATGAAAAATTTAAACATCGATGTTCAATTGTTTCTCGGTACTTGAAATGTGCCTGAAGTTATCAATTACGAATAATAGCTGTCCAGAAGTCTTCACTGGGGCACGCGGTAGTGTGGTTGGTTGAGGTACTATACTAGAAGCCGGAAGGTTGCGGGGTCGATTTCCGATAAGATGACTGGGTCTTTCAGTTGACCTAATCCTTCCAGCCGCACTATGTACCTGGGGTCGACTCAGCCTCTTACAGAAATGAGTACCAGGAATTTTCCTGGGGGTAAAGGGCGGACGGCGCGTAAGACTGACAGCTGATTGGCTAGATAATGTGGGACCCTCAACGTCTCACAACACTATGGGCCTCCATGGCCTGTTACAGGGATAGCTTCACGTCTCTTTACCAGTTCTTTATGACCGTTAATCCAGTCTCAGTAAGGACAGTAGCTAACAGTCCGAAGTTATCTTCAAATGTTGCATGCTGGAAATTTGATAAGGTGTATGTGCATTTCAGAATTTGTATTAAATTGTAAGGCTCTTCTCACTCTTTCAGTCCTTCTTTAGTATTTAGTATATTTATGCAAATTTGTGTTTTGGAGGCAATGAAAATGTGTGTACTTGCCTTTTTCTTACTACAGTAAAGATGTCTACTTTGTAATGCAATTCGCATATTAATTTCAAGAGAATTATGGACTTAGAATACCGAAATTTGTTTTCCATTTTCTAATGTCCAATTGTATGAGCCCGAAGTGCTCTGTCGGTAAAATGGCCGACTGGACCACCGGAGTTATATTTCTGGCAAAGGCAGAGAATTATTTTTTTGTTTTGGTGCAAGATCGGAACCAACTGTGAGGCCCACCCAGGCTTTTATCCAGTGTGTATGTGTGTAAGGGGTGGGCCATAAAATCCGGCCCTCGCACTGCGACCTTCAGTCATCTATTGTGCCTCCCCTTTGGATTAACCCTTTATTAATCCTACACTTCACATGAAATGTAGGACTTTATTTATGGGGGCGTCATAAAAGTCACTTGGTTCTATGAAGAACTGACTCAGGTGACGAAATCTTAAGTAAGCTATGGCCTCACAGTCACATAGAATATGTGTGGCTATCCAGTGGGTACCGAGGGCTCTTTATTCACGGGAGAAGACGTGAAATCTCACAGTAGACCAGATATATCTAACTGTTCCAGAGATTGAGAATGCATGGAATACATCAACACCTTCATTTGCTCTTCCGTGACGTAGTACTCAGTACAGCGACAACTTGTATCAGTTTCGTCCTATCCTGAAAATGCACTCGAAATTAGGTTGAATATGTTTTAGCACTATGAGAACACTGATCAGAGTTCGGATATCGTGTTTATATGTAGTTAGCTATAGTCCATCTATAAATCATTCTCCCTCATTGCGAATAATTGATATCTATTTAACAACGCTTTGATGAGTTTTATAATTTGTACTCGTCCCAAAATATAAGGGAGATCAAATCAAGGATGATGATATTAGTGGTCATTTAGCACGCATGTGGACATGAGAAATGCATATTTGGGAAAACTAAAAGGAAGAGATCGCATTACATACACAAGCGTAGATGTGACGATAATATTAAAATGGACCTTCAAGAAATAGGATGTGAGTCTGGATTCGTCTGTGTCAGGTTAGCCGCCAGTAACAACCTGTTGTGAATACGATAGTGAAGCCTCGTATTAGGAATTTCTTCATGAGCTGACCTACCATCAGCTCCTCTGATTCTTCTCATTAGAGCTATTTCTTTACAAATGTTGTGTAAGTTTATTAAGCTGATTTTATGTGTAGAACAATATTAATATCACGTCATTACGAGCCATTCAAATTATATTTGCTAGATAAACGAATGTTACCTTCCAGCCGCACTATGGCCCTGGGGTTCACTCAGCCTCTAACAGGAATGAGTACCAGGAATTAAATAAATAATTTTCCTGGGGAGTAAAGCGCGGCCGGCGCGTAAGGCTGACAACCTTACCATCATCTTTGAGCCGATTGTCTAGATATTGTGGGGCCCTCAATGTCTCACAACCCTATGGGCCTTCATAGCTTTACTTTACTTACGACAGGTGGACACCAAAATCGACCTGATATTGTTCCATGTTGGAACCCTGTTCTATGCACTTCAGAGGTCAAGTTTTCTGTATGCCTGATCACCACATATTATAAGGAAGTGTACCAGAGATCCACGTGTCCTTGATCGTAGCAGTAGATAGACCTGCTCTGGTCGGGTTAAGACTTCCCGGCATTCATTGGATAGCGAAATAGGCGGATGTCTGAACTGCCCTGGACGTAATGGCGACGAGGAAAATTCCTGCCCTTGGTTTCTTATTCCCATCCAGTCCTAAGCTTATAATTTAGTTGTATGGAGTGACATCGTCTTCAGAATATTGCTCACAAAATGTGAAAGTGTGGAATAAAGAACCTGTATAGTGTTGCAGTACAGTCCCAAAGAAAAGGAAATATCCATGAAAATTGCCGTGAATGGCTGCAGCAGGAAGTGAAACTTGACAGGTTGAACCAAAGTGGTTTTCATAACGAGCAGGAGAATCCTTTAGACTAAGAGGCTGCATATCACGGTTACCGTTATGTCTGTATGGCTTGACCTTCACCTAGTAGAAAACACACAAAAAGTCTTCCTCCGTGCTTGCTTGTTATTCTATGATTAACATTGCCTAACCACGGCCCACGGGCCTTGGGACTCCAGTTTTGGTTCTTCCCTCCTACAGCTCCATTATGTCGTTACAAGTGAATTGGGCCTAGGGGCTCCCGTAGCGCCTCTCAGAGACAGGGTCAGCATGTGCGGAGTCTAATTTCTTGGGGTGTTCTGAAAAGCAATTAAGAAGAATTACATTTCATTACAAAGATTAACCTACAAACTGTGCTACCGTTCTTTCGTAACGAAATCCTTGTTTTAGAGATGCATTTTACGAGCTTATTTAGGGACACTTTCAGCTACGGGGGTTGTGTAGCCTAGAGACTGAGTCTTAGATTATTTACCGACATCAGTTCAACTGCATTTGTTATACAATATTGAATACGGTTGATGTGACTTTTAGGTTATTCAAAGATTCTATCTCAACTGCGTTGCCTGTATAGTGTCGAGTGAGACTGAAGATTGGTCTTATGCAATTTAATGATTCCAACTGCATCTATTTATATAGGCGAGTGAGATTTGTGACTGATTCATAGATTATTTAACGATCTTATATCGGCTGGATTGATCATATAGCATCATGTGAGACTAGGACCGCGCCATAGCTCAAGCGGTTAGTCGCTGGCCTCCCACTGCGGCGGCCCGGGTTGATCCCGGTTCTGGTCAAGTGGGATTTGTGGTGGACAAAGTGGCGCTCAGGTAGGTTTTCTCCGAGTACTTCGGTTTTACCTGCCAATTTTCATTCCACCAATTGCTCCACAGTCACCCTCACATATCATCTAGGGCTGGTACAATAGGCCAGAAGTGGCCGCAATGCAAGGGACTTAGTCCCACCCCACTAGCATTAAAAAGAAATCATGCGAGACTGATAATTATTTATCGGTCTTTTTAACGATGCTGTTTCAACTGGGCTGGTTGTTATATAGTGTAGAGTGATAATGTTGACCGATTCATTTGGTTCAGGATAGAGACAAGTGTCTGATTCGTATGGACGCGATAGTGAAGCTTTGGGTTCGACACAGGGTGGAGAATTTCTTAAGTACTGGTGATTGGTTTATAGATTATTTAACTTCTATGTTTTATGTGCATTGATTATGTAGTATGAACTGAGGTTAATGATTGATTGTTGGGTAATGTATTGATAATTTTAAACTGCTTTGGTTACAATTATAGATCGAATGAGAATGATGATTGTTAGGTTATTTATTGACATTGTTTCAGCTGTTGAGGGTATATGTATAGTGCCGAGTGAGACTGATAAGAGATCATTATGCTATTTAACGAGATTGCTCCGGTTTCACATATTTTGTAGTGTTACGGAGAAGGAAAGATTAATGACAAGTAGGTGAGAATCTTGAAGGAGGCGATAGCCTCACATGTCAATAAAGTAGCCCTGAAACCGCCTGAAGAGTATGAGGATATTTTTTAATTCGCTTAGGGGGAGAGTTGAGTCCAAGTGGATCCACTCGGCACGGCGGCCCGTGATTGGCCTATTGTAACTGCCCCGGGTGCTTATGATAATGGAGAATTTGGTGGAATGAAGATTGGCAGGAGAAACCGAAGTATTCGGAGAAAACCCGCCCCAGCGCCACTTTTCCACCACAATTCCCACTTGACCAGATACGGGATCGAACCCGGGCCGCCGCGGTGGGAAGCCAGCGACTAACCGCTTGAGCTATGACGCGGCCCAAGAATATGAGGATGGTGGATTAGTTAATTAGGATCTATATGTAGGCCTACACCTGAAATTTTCTACGAAGTGAGGTTATGTTTTGTCGTCTCCTGTCACATTTTCGTATATATAATCATGTAGTTCAAGAGAAATAAACTTTCTTTGATATTTCCAGTACCTCTTGCATATTTTAAAAAAGGGAAATGAAAGTGGTTATAGGTATATTTCGCTGGGGCACTACGCCACAGGCTTTTTTTTTCTTCTAAGAATCAGACTGTGTCTGGTAAACATAACGGTGCAATACAGAACAAGGGCGCATCCATCATGATCATACTGCTGTACGGAATTGCTGCTAGTCAGGGACTTTCATAATCACGATTAGAACAATCTATGTATTCAATCAGCTCTCCATCTGCGATTTATTGAACTTCATCAACAGTGTACTCGGATGTGAATGTTTTCTGTCCTTGCTTAACTCGCCTGTACACTTCACCATCGACAAGAAGGATCAGTTTACTTTCTTTCAAAATATCCATTTGCTCACAGTAATGATTATAGCCTGGAGCTTCATAATTTGTATTCTTCTCCAAGTATGTATAATTAAAATCATCAAGTCAAGGAGCATAAGGTGAGCAGGGCATATAGCACGAATGGGAAGAAGAGGAATGCGTATAGGATATTGTTGGGAAAGCCAGAAGGAAAGGGACCACTGGAAAGACCAAGGTGTAGTGGGTGGGCAATAATAAAATGGATCTTAGAGAGATAGGATGGGATGGTATGGATTGAATTGATGTCGCTCAGGATAGGGACCAGTGGAGGGCTCTTGTGAACACGGTAATGAACCTTCGGGTTCCATAAAATGCTGGAATATTCTTGAGTAGCTGCAGAATTGGCGGCTCCTCCAGAAGGGCTCAGCTCCATGAGTAAGTAAGTAACGATTATAGGCTTTAATCTTTGACATTCGAAATTTTCCTTTGTTTGTATGTAGGGTCTGTGGTACACAACTTGAAATATAATGATGAAAGTTATACAAATTGAATGCAGTTTTATCATCTCAGTTACGATTATGCTGTGATTATACACGACCGTTTCGTTATTTGTTTGCACTTGAAATTATAATGTAGGCTTACTGAATGATAAAAAAGAATATTAATTCCATTAGTAATTGATGTATGATAATAAGACTACCCGATCGATAAATAAATCCTTCTCAGCTCCTTAGTCGCGAGTTCCAAGGGACTCAGGTCTGAGTATGACTGCGCTGGCGAGGACCAGGAGCATATACAAAAGACAGACCCGTCCTATTGTCAAAGAGGGCACCCCCAAGAAACAAGACCGAAACTGACAAACAGTAATGGATATTTGGTCATGAGCCCCAGATGAGGCTCGACACCAAGACTTACTGACTGACTGACCGACCGTTAGTCGCGATGTGACTACTTTGATTACTTTGAATAGTGGAATAGTGTACTATGATCAGTTCGAGAGTGTGCCGTCGAAGATAGTGATTTGTGAACTGTTATAACAAGTTGTATAAAGGTCCAATAAATTCAGCCATTAAATCCAAAACCCGTTTTATAGGTCACACAAACCCCGAAAGTGTGATGATGATAATAATACCAAATCATCCGTCTTTCATCACAACCCATCTCTTTAAGGTAGCCCGCACACCGGCTTGCGTCAAGACATGTTACACTCAAGACACGATGTCTGCGATATGACGCAAAGAAAGGAGCAGAGTTGAAACGAATGAGATTATGAACACCGCCGCACACCGGTCTGAGTCATGATGCTGACGTCAGCTTCATGCTTAGGGATCACGAATGTAGCAAGACTGCATCTTTTTTCTCATGTCTTGATGCTTGTCTTGACGCATTTGGTGTGCGGCCGCCCTAAGATCCGTGTGTTCCTCCAACGTTTCATTCTCATGAGTGGATTGTCCCTCAGTGTCCGGTGGGATAAGAATTGAAATTGTGGTACCTCTTGGATCTCGTATGAACAGCATGACGTAAATTGAAATAGAGCATCTCTGGTTAAGCGGGCTTCCGTGTGAATCAGTTCGCAAACCGTGTCTATCGGTTAGCTAAGAAAACCTGATCGGATCTAACCGCAGTTTCTGCAGCCAGTTCTCCTCGAAGCGGTGTCCAAGGTTGTAAACCTTCGCTTTTGAATCTCATTCCAATAAGTTTAAGGTCGTTTGGATTCTTGTTCTGAGATAAACAGACTCTGTATCGTATACGCGAGTGATGTTCTGTGTCCGCGAGAGGTGAAACAGACTGCGTTATCGGGTGAATCGACGGAACTCTTCCTTTTGAACGGGTGTTGTGGCTTCACGCTTCGTAACGAAACCTGAACATGAGCTGCTACCAGTTTATCTTTTGTTACACTGTAAGTATGTGATTTGGGCTCTAAAAGCACGAAGAGGAAAGAGGAAGAAAAATAAGAATGAGTAGAAGATGAAGGATATGGGGCACGCGGTAGCGTAGTTGGTTGAGGCACTATGCTACAAGCCGGAAGGTTGCGGGATCGAATCCCGATGAGGTGGAATTTTTCAATTGACCATAATCCTTCCAGCCGCACTATGGCCCTGGGGTCGACTCAGCCTCTAACAGAAATGAGTACCAGGAATATTCCTAGGGGTGAAGGGCGGCCGGCGCGTAAGGCTGACAACCTTACCGCCAGCTATGATTCTATGATTGTCTAGATTCTAGAAAATGTGGGAGCCTCAACATCTCACAACCTTATGGGGCTCCAAGGCCTATTACAGGGATCCCTTTACTTTACTTAGAAGATGAAGGATAAAAATACGTAGATGAATATGAACGCAATTAGAATTAGGAAATAAAAGGAAGAAGAAACGGATTTTGGAAACGTAAAAAGGGATAAGTTCAAAAGATAAAAGAGGAGTGGAACAAGGCGTAAGGCAAAAGAAGTCGAAAAAGAACAGAGAAAGGAGGAAAGTAACAAGAAAATATAAGTACAGAAGAAAGAGAAAGAGTAAACAAAGGAAAAGAACACAATGAACAAGAAAGAAAAAAAAGAACATAAGTAGGAGACAAGAAGGATGATTAGAAGAGTGTGAAAGAAGACGAAACATTAAGCAGAGAAGGAGAATAAAACGTGCACGTTCATGAATGACAAAGAAAAACTCCGTGGTTCTAGTCCGCAAGCGAACTATACCGGCTGAGCGACTGCAGCTTTTCGGTGAAGTTAGTGCCCACTTTTGCCGATAGAAGGTGTCGCGTGGTCAGCGCAACGGATTCCCGCGGCCGTTAATCTTGGTTTTATAGACCGGAGCCACTATTTCCTTGAAATGGCTCCTCAATTATCCTCACGAGGCTGAGTGGACGCCCTTCCAGACCTCCTACTTCTCAGAAAGTCTGGTAGCGCCGGGAACCTCTGGATCTGTAGCTGGGAATTCTGACCACTAGACCACAGAGGCGGTCTCGTTAATGACAACAGTAAGTAAAGGTATCCCTGCAACAGACCGTGGAAGCCCATAGGGTTGTGAGATGTTGAGGTTCCCATATTTTCTCCAGACATTTGGCTCACAGATGGCGGCAAGGTTGTCAGCCCTACGCGCCGGCCGCCCTTTACCCTCAAGAATATTCCTGGTACTCATTTATGTTATAGGCTGAGTCAACCCCAGGGCCATAGTGAGGCCGGAAGGATTAGGTCAATTGAAAAACTCTAGTGACCTCATCGGGACTTGAACCCGCGACCTTCCGGCTTGTAGCTTAATGCCGCAAGCAACTACGCTACCGCGTGACAACAGTAGGAAAGTTTTTTGAAATTTAATCTGGATTTGATTATATTGCTGTAAATTTCAAATGAAATCAAATCAAATTAAAGCTTGAATAAAGCAGTGTACACTGATTAATTTTCTTGGGTGCACTGCCTGTGCATTGCAAGTTTCCAAGCTTGTTGCACATAGTCGTACGGTACAGAAACACAGTGGCCAGCCGCCTCTGCCCTTGCTTTATGTAGCCAGGCTGTAAAACTCTATTAAGAATACCGATTCTGAATGGGAACAAGGTTCCTGTCTTTAATCAGAATGGTGAATGGATAATAAACAAAGTAACATTTCGGTTTATGTAAGCGTTATTGGTATGATTTGCGTCCTTGCCGGCAAATATGAACTTTCAGTTTTGTATTTCTTACAGTCTTCATTTCCGTATTCATTATTTGTGCGACTGTTGTGCTGTCATCTTTTAGCACATGGAGCAACACAATGAAATGTAATATAAGTAGACTGATTGATTCTAATACGTTACACGAATTTCGAGGCTGAGTCGACCCCGTTCCAGACTCACTAGTTCTCAGAAAATCTGGTAGCGCCGGGAATCGAACCCGGACCTCTGGATCTGTAGCTAGGTAGGAACTCTGACCATTAGACCACAGAGTCGGTGCTTTGAAGGTATAGACTCGTTATATACCTGGAGTGACTGAAGAGAAGAAGGAGTCTCAGAGATAAGAGACCGATTCCTTCTTCATGTTTGATTCCACGTTCTTGGAGGAGCATCAGCACCCTTGTTATTGAAGTTACGTCCTCACAACCTGTGCCGTATACCGGAGCGCATGGTAACTACACAAACGCAGGAACAATGTATGACCCACGTCACCGACACTCACTGGGCCTGGTCGGAAAGGCGTCTATATCTATGGCTGCACAGCCTTGTGGATCTTTGCCACCTTTTTCAGTTTCTTAATCTATATACAGTCGTTAGGACTCCTTGGACGGGTGATCAGCCCGTCTCAAGGCCGCTACTTGCACACAGGAAAACACAAACACAGAATAGACGCACACAATACAGACATCCGTGCCTTTGAGTGGGGTTCGAACCCACGATCCTTGTGTTCGAGCGAGCGAAGATAGTTCATGCCTTAGGCCGCACGGCCACTGTGATCGGCACAGGAGTCCACAGTATATAGATGGCTGTAATTCACAGTATCCGTCTGTCTGTCGTGCTCTCTACCTCGGAAACCAATAAGGAGAGTGGCTAAGTGTAAAAGCGCGTTACTCCTTTTAGGGAGAAAAACTCGGATTCATTGTTATTTTTTCTGTTACATTCGGATCCAAATAAATATTTCCCCCATAAGAAATACAATGCGATTGTGACAATTAGTTTATTTCCATAGTATCGGAATAACAATGGAAACGGAAGGTGTCCTAGAGGTCAGAAAAACGACTTTGATGTGAGCCGAAGAAATAAAGATTTAAATGTGAGTAATCATCATGAGAAACAATTATTCCTGAAACTGCAATGCAGATTTTTCTGCACGGACAGCTCAAATTTTGTGTGCCTTCTATTTTCCAAACATTGAGCCTTATTTAGAATCTCGCTTGTAGTACTCTTCGGAAGTAGGTTGAGGTTGAAGTAAGCGATGATTCAGTTTGGAGGGACAGAATATCATTATCATTAACAACAACAGAAATATATCGTAAAAATAAGCAGAGCTGAATAAAACTGCCATCTGAAACGTCGAGGTGTATTGTTGTTGATGCTTAATACAGTTTGGAGGGACAGAATATCATTATCATTAACAACAACAGAAATATATCGTAAAAATAAGCAGAGCTGAATAAAACTGCCATCTGAAACGTCGAGGTGTATTGTTGTTGATGCTTAATACCTAATTCATTAGAAAAAAGTCGGATTTTTGTGTCTGTAAATTAGTTCGTGTTAAATATGTACTGATATAATTAATATGTTGCTGGACATTATCCATCATCTTGTCTGTTCTCANAATCTTATATATACTGATATACTTACTTACTTAATCAAGGCCGCGCCATAGCTCAAGCGGTTAGTCGCTGGCTTCCCANCTAATTCATTAGAAAAAAGTCGGATTTTTGTGTCTGTAAATTAGTTCGTGTTAAATATGTACTGATATAATTAATATGTTGCTGGACATTATCCATCATCTTGTCTGTTCTCAAAAAACCCGTCTAGTTTCTATTAAGTGTTTTTAATAGAAACTAGACGGTTTTTTTGAGAACAGACAAGATGATGGATAATGTCCAGCAACATATTAATTGTAACAATTCACCATCATCACAAACTTTTAAATCTTATATATACTGATATACTTACTTACTTAATCAAGGCCGCGCCATAGCTCAAGCGGTTAGTCGCTGGCTTCCCACCGCGGCGGCCCGAGTTCAAACCCGGGTCTGGTTAAGTGGGATTTGTGATGGACAAAGTGGCGCTGTGGTAGGTTTCCTCCGAGTACTTGGGTTTCCCCTGCCAATCTTCATTCCACCAAATTCTCCATTATCATAATCACCCGGGGCAGGTACAATAGGCCAATCAGTGGCCCCCGTGCCGAGTGGACCCAACTGGACTCCACCCTCCACTATGCGAAAATGCCTAATCCATTCCTCTTATATCTTACGGTGTCGAGGTTGTTTTCTCGTTTTTTTTTATTATTTTACAGACGGTAGGACTCCTTGGACGAGTGATCAGCCCGTCGCAAGGCCTCTACCTAAACACAGGACAACACAAACACAGAATAAACACATACCAAACATCCATGCCTTATATGGGAGTCGAACCCACGATCCCGGCTTCCGAGCGACCGAAGACAGTACATGTCTTAGACCGCTCGGCTACCGTGACCGGCCATGTACTAATATAACAACGTGTTATTATTCTACAGTTCAGAAAATGATGTAATTACATTGTTCGGATTGTATTTGTAAAGTTGGCTGTAACTGTATTCACCTCGGTCACGACTAAATTGAAAGGTCTGCTGATGAATAAGGTGCAGAGGTGGCACAGCTATGTTTCAGTCTCAAAGCATGTTTCCATGTCTGCTGTGATTTCTTCTCTGCACTATTGGTTCATTTTTGAGCTAAATTCTATTTTCATTAGCATAAGAACCTTACAAATGTAGACTGAATGTCCTTACCAGTTCTTGTCAGAGCGAGTGGTTGACTGGTTTGGCGAGTGTGTGAGTGAGTGGGCGGTGAGTAAGTAAATTGGTGGGTAGTCAGTGTGTAAATGGGTTGGTGAGTGTATAAGTAAGCGAATGTTGACTGACTGAGTCAGTAAGAAACTTAAATGAATGGCGCGGGTTTGTGAAGAAGAGTGCAGTGAGTGAATGAGCAATTGAATGTGTAGGCGATGTCGAGTTTGTTGCAGTGTGGTTGTAGTACAAGCTACACTTGTTATTTACGTATATTATCTTGCAACCGAAGATTCAAATTGCTCAAGATGAGATTACTTACTTACTTACTGATTCGTATTTTTTTTTTAATTCGCTTAGTGGAGGGTGGAGTCCAACTGGATTCACTCGGCACGGCGGCTACTGATTGGCCTATTGTACCAGCCCCAGATGATAGGTGAGGGTGATTGTGGAGCAATTAGTGGAATGAAGATTGGCAGGGGAAACGGAATTACTCGGAGAAAACCCGCCCCAGCGCCACTTTGTACACCACAAATCCCACTTGACCAGACCCCGGGATCGAACACGGGCCGCCGCGGTGGAAAGCCAGCGACTAACCGCTTGAGCTATGGCGCGGCCCTTACTGATTCGTATTACTTACTCATGGAGCTGATCCCTTCTTGAGAAGCCAAATCTGCAGAAACTCAAGAATTTCCCAGCATTTTATGCAACTTGAAGGTTCATTACCGTTTTGATAAGAGCCCTCCACTGCTCCCTATCCTGAGCTAGATCAATCCAATCCATACCCTCCCATCTCTCTAAGATCCATTTTAATATTATCCACCCGCCTACACCTTGGTCTTCCCAGTGGTCTTTTTCCTTCTGACTTTCCCACCAATATCCTATATGCATTCCTTTTTCCCCCCATTCATACTACATGCCCTGCCCACCTCATCCTCCTTGACTTGATCATTATAATTATACTTGGAGAAGAGTACAGAGACTAGATACCATGATTGTGAAAGAGTAGAGGAGCTGAGGAAAACGATGAAAGTCGAGCGAAACTTGTTCTGAAATAAATGCAGGATTCCAAACAATCATGCTTTCGCAGTCTCATTCTGTACTTCCTTTTTTCCTACGTTTTTCTGCAGGCCAGCGTCTCCGGATAAAGAATTGTGTTCTTATGAGCCTTGAGGCAAGCTCTCATATAAAGACTGTCTTTTCGGCCTGATGAAATGTTGATATCTGGTTCATGAATGTCCCTTAAGTGAAATGAAGATAGAACCAGCTGACATAAAATGAAGCATATATGTCAGGCAGTGGCTGAAGAAAACATATCTGCTTTCATGACAGCTGGATATGAAATAAACCAAAGTTGGAGTACTAGAATCATGGAGAAGTATTTTTTTTTTGTTAAATTGATAGGGTCACTAATGTTCAAGAAATTCCCTGCCTTTTATGGAACCCGAAATCTCGTTAGCATAGTCACAGTAATGCGCCCATGGAACTTATCCTGAACCAGACTAATCCAATCTTCATCTGTACACCATATTTCTTTGAATACCTCTTTGATACTGTCTTCGTCTCTACGTTCAGTTTTCCAAAGTTGTCTCCTTCCTTCATATTTCTCGACAAAAATCTTGTACGCATTTTTTTTCCCATGCGTATTGCATATACCATTGATCTCGTAATCCTAAATTTGATGTCACTAATAACACATTGAAAATGTTATAATTGAAACTTCCTTTTATAATATTTCTTCAAGAAGTTTCTCAGAGGAGACTAATCTGATATTTGCTTTCTTTACTCTGAGAGTCCTTTCTTGCGTAGTATTCGGGAAGTGCAGGAGTCGAATCTTGACGCATTCAAAGCAATTGCTTTCAGATCTCTTTTACCTTAACTCCAGCTTTCCCCCCCCCTTGGCACTACAGTCCCAGTGGGCCTAGGCCTACCTCCATGAACTTCTCCGTTCACTTCGGTTTTTTCTAGATCTTACACATACGGTAGGACTCCTTGGGCGGGTGATCAGCTCGTCGCAAGGCCTCTACCTGTACACAAACACAGAAAAACGCACACAAACATCACTGCCCTTGAGTGGGATTCGAACCTACGATCCCTGCTTCCGATCGAGCGAAGACAGTGCATGCCTTAGACCGCTCGGCTATCGTGACCGGCTAACTCCAGCTTAAGATATTATTTTAGAGCAAAATGAACGTACATATTTGTACTTTTAATTTAATTTTCAGGTTAATAAATGTAGCGATATTTCCAATCGCAGAAATGTATCTGCGGTGCCATTGACTGCCCTTCATGGAACCCCAGAGTCCAAAAATATTCCAACTGATGACTTGCATCCAGGAGGTACACTGTTCGATTTCCTTCCTCTTACAACTATCGTCACTGAGGCTGCTTCATGATTTTTCTGAACCCATCTAGGGTATCCCCAAGATAATAACATTAAACACACCATGAATACAGCCTTCCGCACCCTTTTCAGTTCGTCATTCGTTAACCGTATTACCACCACACGACATTACATACTGCATGAATTTGAACCGTCGTTAAATAAACAAAAAGAATCAGTTTGTAATTCCCCTGGTGACTGTCCAGACGGTGGAGCCTCCAAACAGGGCACTGCCACCTCCTTCCACATCTATACTTACATTTATGATCATCGCATCATCTTTTACTCCATATAAGTTGAAACAGCGTCTTTAAATAACCACAGAATGAATGAAACTATGTGCTGAGCTGTCTCGCTAGGTCAAGTAAGACTTTGTGTCCACTGCAGATGCCAGAGGACGAGGCGAGGGATTTGCTGATTGTGTGGTTGTGCTTTTGTCTGCCTAGGCGAGAGCGTGGCGGATACCAGTACGTCGTCGCCGGACATGGCGGGGCCCGTGTCACCCTGCCCCAAAGTGGCGTCCGAGAGTGTCCGATCTTCCCCCAGTCCTGCACATAGGGACAGGTCTGTATGATTATATTAGTATATACATTTAGGTAATCTAAATGCTTGGGTTTGCTGTAGATTTTTTGTGGAAATATCAGTTATCTTTATTACTATAATTAATGTTAACCAAGAATTTCTTCCTCATTCCGTTTTAGTGTCACGCATTCTCAGTTAACTGAATCAGTTACCTGTCTCGTGTAGCTGAAATTCTGCTATTGTTACATAAAATAGCTAACTTGTTCTCTTTTTTTCATTTACCAAGAAGCAGAAGTCCTCCAGTAGGCCTTCCTTTTTGCTGTGCAACGAGGAAAAGTGACTTCACTTGCTGATCTGCTTGAAGAACCATCTCACCATTATGTCATATTATATTCGAAGTCTGATAGGAAAGTTCCAGTACATTTTTTTTGAGGAGGCTGCAAAACAGTTAATACAATTTTTCGCCATAGCATTAATTGTTTTCTCGTTTTACACAGTGATCCGAGCAATCATCACATATGATGACCTATTTCTGGCACTCTCTCTTACGAGAGCATTCGACGGCATATAGTTGTGCCATCTCTGGCAATTTCAGAAATACGTTACCCTTGTGTCTGTTAGTTTAGGGAATAAGGAAAGTCACTGCATGCAAAATCAGGAAAATAATGTGAGTAGAAGGGGGGGGGCAGTGGACTGCTGTGCTTGACCAGGAATTCCCTTACAGAAGATGCTGACTGGGGCGGCGCCTCGTGTCCCCAGTGGCGAATTTTGCAACGACCCTCATCACTCCTAAGCCATTAGTTAAAAATCATGTAGTGTGTGACATAGGAGATGCTAACTTCTGCCGCAAACACAAGCTGTCATTCGCCATTGTCACCTTGATAACTGTCACGAATGAGAACGACTGTTTTCTCAGTTTACATTCTCAATGGTAGTCAACATTTTTGATAATCCTTCCTCAGAATGACGTCAAATTTAAGAGAGACAAGATCACTCAGAGACCTGAGTATTTAACCTCCAAATGGAGTTTATTTTAGTACAGTAGGTTTGCTTGTCTGTCATCTCACAATTCATATGCAGTTTCAAGCATTCATGTTCTTTAATGGCCGTTTCAGAATGCTGTGCTCTCGATAAACATGTCTGCACAAAACAACATTTCTCTCACATCTGAGACAAATCGTTCTAGATCGATAAAGTCAGCAAGGATTTCCAACTTTGCCACCTGCTTAACACCCCAATTGTTTGCTGAGATTTACTGTAATAAATTCAGCCTCGGAACTTTTTATCAGACCTATATGGAATCAACACGGCTGAACTAGTATATAATTGTATTCACAGGGCATTTTCGGTACGCCCATAATCTGAAACTCGAATTGCGACTTCAGGTCCTAAACACCAATATTTCAGTCGTGTTGGCCAAGTGAAGGGTACAATATTCCATACTTGCGTAATATCAGGGAGCATTAAATAAATTTTAAAGAAATGGCGCTAGCGGATTGCTAATACGAGAGAGGTAAATAAATTACTCGCTTGAAGCTGCCCAGCTACTAGTAAAAGTTGTAGGACCTTATGAGGTCACCATGTTATCTGTGTGTTCTATCTTTCAACGTTTGAACCAATCGACTGATTTTCGTGAAATCTAGTATGGACATTGTACAACTGGAAGCAGTCTCAACCTCATACTTTCTGATTTTCTACAATTAGTAACAGCTGTGTGTCGGACTCTTGAACTTACGTTATATACTCGTAGAAACGACACTAGCGCCGCTTAATATAGGCTTCTTAAGTGACGTATTGTAATGGATTTTCGAAGGGCATGCAGCTTTTCCTAAAGTACTTTTTTGCTTTGTAGAAGGACGGCCGTGCGAAGATTTTGATTTTTCTTTTCAGATTGATAGCTGTAATTAATGGACCTTTAGAATTTGGAATATGAATAGATTACACACATTCCTATAAGTTACATATGTAGTATAGTTGATAACTCTACAGTTACAAACATGGCTACAGTTCAGAATTTTGAAGGTATATCCACCAAACTTAATGTCAAAGCATTATGTACTTAAGTATTAGTTGTCCGAAAAGGGAATAATAATAAATCAAATACTAACCAAACGAAACAGTAGAAATCAGACAGTTCAAATTATGCTGAGACAGAGACACAAGAACAGTTGCACAGATACAGGTTAACAGCCCGGACATACTCTATTATGTTAAGCACAGAATGAAAATTCATATTTTTTTCTTTTATTGCTACTGGGGTGGGACTCAGTCCCTTGTACTGCGGCCACTTCTGGCCTATTGTACCAGCCCTAGATGATAGGTGAGGGTGATTGTGGAGCAATGGGTGGAATGAAGATTGGCAGGGGAAACCGAAGTACTCTGAGAAAACCTGCCCCACTTTGTCCACCACAAATCCCACTTGATCAGACCCGGGATCGAACCCGGGCCGCCGCCGTGGGAAGCCAGCGACTAACTGCTTGAGCTATGGCGCGGCCTTGAAAGTCGATATTACTCTTATAGCTGAACGAGTAAATCAAAATCTACCAAGTCTATATAGGATCTAAACCAATGAATATAGGATTGGCTGAAGGAATAAAGCAAATGGGATAATTGATAGTGGCCGATATTCGGCCACTGAGTGTCTCGACTATCAAGCACAACCCATCTAATTCTAACCAGCGATCTAAAGGACATAAAACTGAGACAATTCTCACCGTCAGTACAAAATTCAGTGCTTTTGGATACATGCCATATGACGTTTCACGAAATTTTTATAATAAATTGTAATAGTTATAAATAAGAATACTTTACCAAATCCATATTGTTATAATGTTTGTCCTTCTTATAGAAGAAAATATAATAATCATAACAATCTTTAATCTATTGTGATTCGAGTAAAATCTGATGTTACGACAACCTACACACGAGCCCAGCAAGCAATCCTTGAGCAGAATTGTGTTGTTACTTGACTCTATCCTAGAATGTCTGAATATGACTTAGAATTAACAACACAAAATTTGTAGAATTGGAAGTGTGAGGGATAGGAAAGTAGTTTTGTCCATAATTCTTTTACTGCAGATATTTCAGAGACCAGGTCAGCCTATGATGATTTATACGTATTTTAGTAACAAAGGATCAAGTATTTAAAACTCATTTAAATTTTTGTGATTAATTTTATCCTATTTTGAAGTAAGTTGCAGTAAAATATAAATACCTATATAACAACAAAGCGAAAAAGTGGAAGAAAAAGGGACTAGAACAATGCAGTGCATTGGGTTGTAAGTTTTGAATGAGTGGCTTAATATTTTCTAGTGCTATTCTTATATAATGAAACTATACATTTCACATTTCACCTCAAATAGCGCCCGGACATTGGTTTTCCGAGCCGATGCTTCTAGTGACTCTCGTGATATGACGCACAGGGCTTCCCCGGACTCGGCACAGCCTGAGGGAACACCTAGGCGCGAGGACACGGCGCCAGAAGAGGAGGGCGGCGAAACGCGTGGGGGTGGATCGCAGGTGAAGAAAGAAGGCGGTGATAATAGTGTTTTTGACGGGGGTGGCGGTAGTAGTGGTGAAATGCATCAAGGTGTGGTGCAGAGACAGGGGCCCAGCTCCCAGCAACAGCAACAACAGCAGCAGCAGCGTGCAAATGTGGTGGTCACAACTCCTGGCATGATTCCTCCACCTACATTCTGGGCATCGCCCAGTAGCCCCGTAGCTGCTGCATGTCGGATAAATGGGGTCCGCCCCGAACTGATAGGTGGCGGAGGTGTGAACTTCAACCCTCAGCCGTCAGGCACGGCGACATCCGCGATGACTCTGTTGCACCATGAGATGAAACCTCCAGTAACTCACGCACAATCGTCGCGATCAACCGGAGGGTCTCCGGGAGTCCTTCGTTCCGCACCTACAGTTATCATGGGTGAGGCTGGTGGAGTAAGGACGATGATCTGGTCTCAACCTACCTCGCTGGAGCCGCAGCAGCCGCCGCCAACCCAGCAACTTCTCTCTGCCGCGTCGACTTCTACATCCACATCCTGCTGGTCCTCGTCTCCATCGCCGGGTTCTAGTGGAAACGGCAGCGAAGAGTCTGCTGCACAGATGCTGCTAAATCTCGGCCAGGATCAGCAGCACCACCATCTGCAGGCGGCAACGGCAGTGGCGTCATCTTCTTCCCGCCCTCCGCAGTTCCCCCTTCCTCTGAATATGGAGAGGTTATGGGCTGGGGATCTAACGCAGTTACCAGTTTCCCAACAGCAACAGATGCAGGCGTTGAATCTGACGTCCACTGCTACCTCTGGAGGCACTCCTATGCCTTGGACGCAGAGAAATGGTGGTAATGGAGAACAGAAAGTGCTGTCTCCTGGCATGCCTGTTCTGGGGGCGGAGCACCATCTGGTGAGTCACCCCCAAGAAGACCAGGAGGAAGAGGAACAGCCGATGATCTGCATGATTTGCGAGGACAAGGCGACTGGCTTGCACTACGGTATCATCACCTGCGAGGGGTGAGTCGTTCTCCATCTCTTACTGACGAACGAACTTATTGATTGTCTGTCCTAGTAGCTACCTCCATCTCACTTTACTCTTTGTAATAATCAAGTACGGGCAATTATCCAAGGTTGTTAAGTTGGGAGACAGGTCTCACCACTCCAGTTAGAATCTTCAGCAGGGGTGACGTTCGTATCTTAACATAACTCTTACAGGTTGACCTGAAACACAGTTCTTCAGATTTACTTTCTGTCGGCTTCTGTGGGCAAAATATTGCGATGCAATGCATCCACATTCATATAGGTGTTCGGCTCTCGTATGTGAAACAAAAAATCCGAATGACAAATGGAATATAATTATCATTGCATCGTGATTTTTTTCTGTTCGAAGTGGAATAAATACATGTTGTAAATAATCGACACTCTGTTCTGACACTTCACATATATCCCTGTCTTAAAAGAACGCTGTATGAAACGCCGATTGTAGGAATACAAATAAGTGTAGCGGATTGTAGCCCTATGATGAAATAATAATATTAAATACATTCTGTAACCCGTTAGAAACGTCAAATCTAAATTGCAGAAAAGTAAGAGATCAGTTCCCGCTGCTATCAGGCATCAAGTCTTAAAGACGGATAGGAACCAATGCAATATAATTCCGTGCATTCTAGATCACGGAGCTAAAGTTACCTCTAGATTCTAAAGGGTTCTGATGATGGTATATAACACTCATAATTAATGGGGTTTCGGACTTTGTTCGTCGTCCGATATTCTAAAAACTAGACAAATCGGCGTTTCGGAAACTGGATCTGTTTCCATGCTCAGGTGAGATGGGAGATACCTGTTCAGTCGCGTCCCTTAGAAAGAGTTAACCTTGACCAGTGATTGAGGTTAGCTCTTTCTAGGGGACCCAGCTGAGTATGTATCACCCCCCCCTCACCTGAGGACGGAAACAGATCCGGTTTCCGAAACATCGTGTTTTCTAGTTTCTAGAATACCGGACGATAAACACAAGTCCGAAAACCCAGTAGTTTTGAGAAATTACCTCTCTTACTTCCAAGGAAAGAGCTTTCCCCCCACGGATCCCCGCAGAGCAGATCGCTGTCTCTGCCACAAGTAGAACCCCTGTCGTTCAGCCCTTAGCCAGTTACGCGACTAACCGGATTATTCCATTTGTAGTAGACCGAAAAGACGAGTAAGAGGAACATTTTGCTTATTATATACCGCAATAAGAATTAATGATGAGGATGGGCGAAACATATGGGGACATGAGACATATGCCTTCATACAAAATTGAGGCAGAAATTCTTAAGAGACTATCTGAGAGCTCTAGATATGGGTCGGAGGATATTAATACAACTTAGGCCTACCATCGGATTTGAATATCTGGATTAGAGCCAACTGGATCAGGATGAGGTCCAGTGGCGGGCTTCTTTGAACACGATTATGAACCTTAAGTTCCATAAATGGTGAGGAATTTCTTGTCCTGCTAAGTGATTATCAGCTTTTCTACGAAAGCTAATGGTGGAATATTCACTCAAACTGAAAACTAATTATTTTGCCTAAATACAACACAGTGGTTATTGACCACAGCTGTTTAATTATTGAATTCTAGAGATAACTGCAAGGTGCATCATGACTGACATTCATATAATCAGTATCATTATGCTGATTGCAGAGCCCACACAAGAGAGCTAGGAATCTTGGTCGAGATTGCGGATTTCTGGTTCTTCCCGACATTTGATCACAGAATTTTATCTTCTCCATAATCGAACACGGGATAGGCACTGAAACGCCGTTTTATAACGTGTACATCCTTTCAGTTCTGGAAGTGAGATGTATGTGTGGTGTCAGTAGCAGTTATATTAACATTGGGTGGTGTGAGGATGTAAAATAATTCTTGTTTACTGTACCCCATTCTCTGTCACATCTACTGGCTAAACCATCTTCGTATATCTTTTACATACTTCTATTCTTGATACTGTTTCCCTCTGAAGAATAAACTGTGGGTACTCGATAGCGTGATAAATACCCATAAGACGATGGTCGTTCGAAATATCCTTATAATAAAAACATATTTTGTGTTTGAGAGAATTTAGGGGACCAGGACACTATGGAATCTCTTTCGGATTCTCTTGCGTGTTTACAGTTATGGGCACCGTCTGCGTGCTTGTTGAGTGCGGCAATCCAGTCCTTTATAATAATTTTTAGCTTTCAGGTACAAATGTATTTCTTAATATTGAAATGACGTTTCTTGGGGATCTACTGGTTTGGAACATGGAGTTCAATATTTGCCCCATAATAAGCATGCAAATATTAATCGAAACCATCGATTTTGAAACTCTCGGGAACTTTGTTGTGAATTGGATTTAACTCACCAGTGGTGTGTGAAAGGAAGCACATTTATTCACTTAGCAGAAATGTCCGTGCGGATACACGAAGTACGAGTAAAAATCGGAAGGAACAGTAACAAGAATGGAAGGATGTGAATGAACACTGGTTTTGGATGGCTTGAACTAGGGTCGGTTTTGGTTGTTTCTAGATGTAAGGGTTTCTTCAAACGCACGGTACAGAACAGGCGTGTTTATACGTGCGTCGCTGATGGCAACTGTGAGATAACAAAGGCGCAGCGCAACAGATGTCAGTATTGTCGCTTCAAGAAGTGCATTGAGCAGGGTATGGTTCTACAAGGTTCGTACCAGCTCCTCTTTTTTTTTATGTGTGTGGTGTGAATGTTTTATACAAGACTTTTGTTTTAGGTGTACAACCTACTGGTATGTTCCTGGATTTACGAAATGGACGCGTTCTTTTAAGATATTCTGTAATAAAGAATTCGTCAAAGGGAAATGAATTTCCCATTACGTTTTAGGCAATAGGTACTGCCTTCGTAAAATGCAGTCCTTTCTTATAGGAAGTCATTGCATATCTCTTTATTATTTGTACCTTATTCAAAGCAGGCGATAGGTACTTAAGATGTTAGCTATTTTTCGCGTAAGTACAAGCATTTTGAAAACAGATAATATACATTTCGCTTACCTTTTTCAATCGTTGCGAAACCAATGCAAGGAATAGAACAAGCATAACATTCCCTGTTACTTTTGTTTATTTTATTATGTGATGATGGAGACCTGAACCACACAGTTCAACACAAATCCCGTACATGAAAGAGATTGTACTCGTGCTCTACCTTCGCGAGATAACCCTTTTCGTACAACAGAATGGGTTAATTTACGAAAAGAATATCGCAAGAAGACGACTGGAGTTTCCAGGTCGATGCAGCTTTAATTTGAAACGAAGCAAAGAAATTAAAATTGTGTGTAAGTTGCTGTAAAACAGTTGTTATTTTTTTGTCGTCCACCTGTAATGGCCGGGGGAGGGGGATGGTTGACGCTTGTAATATCTTTTGAGTTCTGATTACTTTCTAACTCAAGAAGAATGACCATATTTGCAAAATATCCTTGTCTTTGAGTTCTCTCTCTTTTAACCTTTACGACAAATTTATTTTAGACGTGTGTACAAGTATGTTATTCACCGATGACACAAAAATCAGTGAGGGGGTAGCCCAGACTACATAGTTCTGTTCAAACCAATAAAAAAGTGTAGCTGAATGGATTTCATATACAGTACTTCGATTTTTTGTTGTTGTTTGTTCATTTTACATACAGCATTCCCTTGGTTTACATTATTACAGATACAATCAGTTTGACCATAAACACGTTTCACGCTGCAGATACAACAATGCACGTAAACAGAAATTATTTTTCCTTCCATTGTTTTGAGATATACCCACCACATCGAAAGAAAAAGCAACACGCAGAATGTAATTATATATATTTTTTATGCCCTGTACTAATTTTAATATGGCAAAATGTTTATTTGAATGAATCAATAAAGTTCGTTTAAAGTAGGTACTGTTTTTTTATGATGTGAGCTAAAATGAAATTCTCCCCTCATTTTTTATGTAGACGCCAGAACGAGAGTTTGTGTACCTTGTGCAAAGGCTTCATAATTTAAATTCATCATTCGTATAACCATGACAAAATTGGCCCAAGTTCATGACCAATAACTTTAACTACTTAACAAAAATTGCAACAAATTTAAATACAACAAGCAACTTACATCTGTAGTAATTAAGAAAAAATTCAAATCAGCATGTAAATAATGAAAACATGGGAGGGGGGCTTATGCCCCCTAAAACTGCAGTACAACAGATTTCCACGTTGTTGTTAATTACAGATGTATCGTCTGCATCTTCTTGTTATAATCATTGCTTGTCAATTTAAGTACTTCTTCCTGACTGTTTTTTCAAATACTAAATTCTTCGGATTATGGTACACCATGCTTGAATATGCTGTTTTCCTCACCAGGTGGTAAAGATAATTTGGTGTAAAGAACTGCAAATTCTTTTCAGATGGATATAGTATTATTGCAAGTCTCAGACTATTTCCTTCATTGTCTATCCTTTAGTTAACAGGTAAATTTATTTCAATAATTAATATCAGTTTAGAATGGAATAAAGAATGTATGTATTAAAATGGAAGTGGTTAAATTTCTTTACTTGTTTAATAAGCCATGTATTCTTGGTATGATCCAATGGCAGGATCTTGTGAATGTGATAATGAATGTTCAGGTTTCATGAAAGGCAGGCTGTTTTTTGGCAAAATTAGCAGCTGTCAGCATCAAGATAAGAACTCTGCCCCATAGAGTTAGTTACTTAATAACAGTATATGTCACTATCACATCTATATCACAAACATCATCTACAGTACCTACATCATTTGCTTCTGTAAATAATTGATACAGTATAACACATAAATTTTTTATGTTCTCTGTGCATAGCTGTATTTAAAATTTTCAGCATTAACCAATTTTGAATTTTTCTATGTTCTTTAATAATTTTGTAAGTGGGAACTCCTTGGATAAAGAAACACATTTGTAAGAGTAAAGTAATGTGTTGAAACTATATTTAGAAAACTATTTTCAGGTTTTATGTATTTTTGGTTTCTATTGTTATTAATTAAGTTAATATTATTATTTTCAGAATATAAAAAATTAGTATTTTATATAATATATTTATATAGGGCATTAGTTATATTCTTTATTAATTGGTTTATTTCTATGACTTTTATACTTTTACAATTTTGATTATAAATGTTCCTTGTTCAACATGTTCTGATTATTGTTTGGGTATGATGCTTCTGGTTTGAAAACATTCTGAAGAATACCATGTCAACTAAACTTCCATCAAGAATTTCAAAGCTAACAAACTTCTTGTACTATTAGGAAATTGATCATTACTGTCAGGGATCACAGAGCTGGGGAGGGTGAAGTAAGTTTCAAGTGTTATTGTTCTCCATTCACATTTGCTTCATGAGCCCATTTTATGCTAGGTTATAAGGTATTTTCAATGTTGTATGTTGTGACCTTACAGAGACAAGTGGAATTTCAGTAAATTCTTGAGGGAGGGGGCTATAAAGGGCAGGTCATCATGAAATAATTTTGGCATGATAAGCCTCTTTCCTTTACATTCCGCATTAGAAGCGTGGCATTTTTAAATGAATGGTGAAATATGATATTCATTGAATTAACTTGATCAATATCATGCAATTAATGAATCTTTATATAATATTTAAAATTGGATTTATACCTCCAAGTAATCAGATTCACCACTCTCAGCTGGTCTGAAGATGTTCAACAGAATAATTATTATTTATTCTGCACACTAAAGTGAACCTAAAAATATACTCTTTGTGCAAAATATTATCTTAAGGGCTTTTTAAAGTAAGTGGCACAAACAATCACTGGTAAACAGTTAAACCTACAATTCCAATGACACTGTGCTATCTAATCACACCAGAAGGATTGCCCTACGCAGTGTTTTTCCATATAGTCTGTTTCCTTCAAACTTCACAGTTTTCACTGCAGATAGAATTGTGTTTCCCCGATGCTATGGTCAATCCACATATCAAGCTGAAAATTAAAATGCATATCTAAGATTAGAAATGAAATCTGAATGCTGCCATTGTCATGGCCTGTAATACTCATGTGTTTTTTTTTTTGGAAACTATCTAAGGGTTGTAGTATATTTTATTTTCAAGCTCAATATGTTACTAAGCAGAGGGTGAAAATTTTGAGATTAATGTTTTAAAGAAAAAGTAAAAAGTTAACACAAAATCTTAAAAGTCAGTATTGAGGGATAGTGGGGCTGTATGGCAGAACTGAGTTTCAGTGTATGCAGAAGTAGAGTAATGTTATATAATGACACATGTACAACATGCCAAGAGCAGTGATGAATTCTTCAGTGTTATTTATAAACTTAGTTAAAATGTCACTCACCCTTAGTGACTAGAATATATCATTAAAGTAAATAATCATACAATTCCACAGTCTTGATATCATGTCTGTATACTGGAAGACCAAATGTTGATTGCCATGTAATAGGCCTAATATTGTTTTTCTGTGGCAGCTGTTCGAGAGGATCGGATGCCAGGAGGCCGAAATTCAGGAGCTGTTTATAACTTGTACAAGGTATAGGTAGAAAGAGCTTCAATTTATTTAAGAATCATGTACTTTGGATATTTCTCTTCAAAACTGTTAATAAATAAATGGCTGAACTGGACTGGAATATATTCTCTCAGTTGTCCATTCATTCAAAATATTTCTACTGCAGTTGGTAAAAATGGAGAAGATAAAATCAGCTTGTCAATAAATTTGCTATTTATATATTTATTTTACTCAAGGATAGTTCAAGATGTTCGATTTTACCCCATTTATTTTTGATATAAACACAAATCCACAGTCGCATGTTACATCATGCTTTTTTGCCCTTAAAATCTTTGTCTTCTATTTCTGTGAACTATTGTTAAGTAGTTCATAAAACTAATGTAAATAGCAGCAGTATCTGATACAGTGTTATTAGAGGATCACTAGGTTAATTCTTCTAAGAAATACCAACCATTCACCTAAACACTGAAGCAACCTGATGTTGAGAATTATTACGTTGAAATGATATATACGAGTAAGGCCACCAAAATTAATCAGAGCAGTGTTTGAAACCTAACATGTAATGTTATATATTGTATCAGATCATCCTGTTGTGTTGTGTAGTAGTAATATATGGGGTAGGCTGTCCACACAACTGTGTAAATAAATGTGTTAATTATATACATTGTTTTTATAGCAACATGTTTTGACATTCATTGTCAGGCTACCGCTATATTTTCTGCTAACTGCTACGTTTGGGTGGCGCCATAGCTCAAGCGGTTAGTCGCTGGATTCCCACTGCAGCAGCCCAGGTTCGATCCCTGATCTGGTCAAGTGGGATTTGTGGTGGACAAAGTGGCGCTGGGGCAGGTTTTCTCCGAGTACTTCGGTTTCCCCTGCCAATCTTCATTCCACCAGTTGCTCCACAATCACCCTCAACTATCATCTGGGGCTGGTACAATTGGCCAGAAATGGCCACAGTACAAGGGACTTAGTCCCACCCCACTAGCATTAAAAAAACTGCTATGTTTCCTGCTGTACCACAACAATAGCAGTTACACTACAAATACTGTAAAGGTAGCCTAACAATGACATAGAATTGAAACATGCTGCCCAAATAGAAGGTAAAGGTATAGCTATCCCTGTAACAGACCATGGAGGCCCATAGGTTTGTGAGACATTGAGGCTCCCACATTTTCTAGACAGTCAGCTCACAGATGGCAGTAAGGTTGTCAGCCTTATGTACCAGCTGCTTTTAACTCCCAGAAAGATTCATGATACTCATTTCTGTTAAGAGGCTGAGTCAACCCTGGGGTCATAGCGTGGCTGGAAGGATTAGGTCAATTGAAAATCTGGTGACCTCATAGGTAATCAAACCCATGGCTGTCTGGCTTGTAGTCCAGTTGGCTCCACTTGGCATGTCGGCCACTGATTGGCCTATTGTATCTGCCCCAGGGATTATGATGATGGGGAATTTGGTGAAATGAAGATTGGCAGGGGAAACCAAAGTACTCGGGGAAAACCTGCCCCAGCGCCACTTTGTCCACCACAAATCCCACTTGACCAGACCCGGGATCGAACCCAGGCCGCTGCGGTGGGAAGCCAGTGACTAATCGCTTGACCTATAGCGTGGCCTTTACCTTGTAGCTTTGTGCCTCAGTCAACTACACTACCGTGTGCCTCACTGAAATAGAAGAGTGTAATTAATACATTTTTATACTTAATTTTGTAGACAGCCTTTCTCATATACTGCTGATATTCTGTTATATCGAAATATCATTGCTTGCTGGGTCACTGTCAATGTGTTTTGACTTCAGGTCTTCCCATCATGGATCAGGAATACCTCTTCTTCCAGTAGGCCAGTATATTCCAGTGGTTCCCAGACTTTCTTATACATGACACAGAATCTGAAATCACATTTGCCTTGTGGCCCAAAGGGTACCAGTACATACTTAGCACCCCAGAAAATAACCATAGGTATATGACATAATATATAAAAATACATTTGGAATGCATATACTTTCTATGTGCATACTTAACAATGATTTTGGCCATCAAGTTTGCTTCATTATTTTGGGAGTGTGCAACTCATGAAAAGGTCTATGTAGCCCAAGTTTGGGTTGAGACCTGAGGTTTGGGAACCCCTGGTGTATTGACATAACGAGGAAAGTGATTCAGCTTCATTCTTTAAGGTGCAACAGCCAATTCTTTGCAGAGTTCCCTGCTCATTGTGAATGGGATAAATATTTAAATTTTGTCATATGTAGCTTGAAAACATTTATCTCAGTATCGTGCTTTCTTCACACTTCACTTCTGTTCTCTTACCCATACAGAAATATACATTAGGACATAGTAACACTCTAGACCTTTGTTGAGGTCTTGGTTCAAATTTTATCATATACTGATTGATGTTTTCATAGTTTTTCTCAGTCCCTCCAGGAAAATGCCGAGATAGTATCTCAACTACAACACAGCTTCTTCCTTCCAAATCCTCTACAGTTCATTATTCACAGATCCTACCATTTGAGGCTATCTATCTAGATAATGACAGTCTCATAAAATAAATGACACACACATACATATAGCAATACAATGAAATATTTTGGTTGTAGACTGTGTGTAGTATTTGTACATGAATTTATAACGAAAGCCCTTTGATAAGTAAAGACTAAAACAATCAGTTCTTCAGAAATTTTCTGTGCTGTATGGACTTTACACATGCAGGAAATTTATTTAGCGGGTGTGAAGTTCATTAATAATGTCCAAAAGAAGGACTTTTAAACAAATGTGTTTTCTTTCACCATGCCAGAGGATCAAACCGAATGTTAGCAGTACTTTACTTGCTCTCCATATCATCCAAGAACATGGCTTTAACAAAATTTCCATTTCTGTACCATCATTCAATACTTCAGGGTCTTACATTTAGTGGTGCTAGGGACTCGCATTTTGAAAGTTCATTTCAGCCCAATTGTGGACTGTATGGATTGAAAATGTTTTGCAATGGTGTGAATTGCAATGGCATGTTTTATTATGGAACATTACAGAACTAAAGTAGCGAGTACAAAAATTATTACAGGAGACAAACACACATGCATGGACAGGTTGGTATCATAGAAATACAGGATTGAAAACATGGTTTTAAATCAAATGAAGATTATAAATTTGGTCAAGGCTATTTGTAATAACTATCAGTAACCAGAGATGAGAATATGTCCAGTTTACTCAGCCAGATTCATGTGAATATTTCTGCTTGTAGCAGGACTGTCCAGATTAAATAACCTCATCTTGGTAAAGTTAATTCATAATAGCGAAGGTTTTCTTTATTCATGTATTTTATAGTGTGGTACAGCAGATATTTTCCCACTTGCAGAACACCCTCTTATCTCTGTATGTTCTTCAGAAAAGACTCCAATTCAAGTACTAGTAATGATACATTTAACCCATGAAATAGAACGGGTTACTGCGAAGCTCATACTAATGTATTTCTCTTTGCTTGCATAGATTTAGTTGTGTTTAAATATGATCCAGTCAGGGCTGGTGGAAGTCACTTTGGGACAAGACAGTAATATGATGTACCCATCACCACACATGGAAACTATGAGTATAATAGGACTGTAAACCCTTGTACCTAGAAGTAGCTGCACATAATTATAGGTGGAATTTGAAACACAAGTGTGATTAGTTTCTTAATTTTGATTTGCTAATTAGTTGTTTAATTTCTGCTGCATGTTCATAGGACAGTCCTGATTGTATAGAGCATGTCCCAGACATGACTGGACAAGCTCTTTTCTCAGGCATAAAGTGACTTGAGTGTGAACCAGATCATTCATACAGTCTTAGTGCTGTTGTTAAGAATGCTTTGATCTATACTGCCACTCCCCATGATGCAGTGCTTAGTCACAAGAACAAATTTAATTTTTTTTTACTTTATATACCAGTAGATCATTTAATATGTGGAGGTATGGAGAATCATGTCTCGATCCTTTTGCATCATTTACTTGTATATTGTACTGCATTCCTCTAAAATTTGAACTCAAAGACTTTTAGGACACCATGTATAAAATGTTTCAAATTGTTATTGAAGCTGGTTGTTTTGCAGCAGTGTCACGCCAAATTTGATGAAGAACTAACGAAAAGTTTACGTCTTAGTCTATCGGATCAACTTGGTATGGACAATTACTGAAGGAATTTTTCATGTAGAAAAGTTGCTGACAGGCACTGAATTTTGCTAGTAGAAAGTGACTGACTTCTGAGTTACATTTGTGATAATGAGAACCCCAGTAAAGGGTGGAGGGATCACAAAATTTATACACAAATATATTGTTCAAGAAATCAAAGCAGGTCATAACATAATAACTGTTTTTCAAAAGGGTAAATTGCAGGAGTCCCTTGTGTTTGCGTGATAGTAATGTTAGTATTTTTCAACATTCAGAAATATATTTTATTTCTAGTGTTCATTTGCATACATACTTTTCATGTGTTATATCACAGTCCTTTTCATGTTTGAGGAATGTGATACTCAGAATGTTAATTTTATCAATATTTAAATTGTGTAGATTGTTGCAGAGTCTACCCTACTTCAGAATATCTCGTGGTCCTCATAGTGATACAGTTGATTTGCAGTACCATGATTTCTATACCAGTGTTTAACAAGAATCACCTTATGGTGTAAGAATTTATCTGGGAGAAAATACATGGCTACTGTATTAGTACTTCTTTCATGAAATGAGATTAACATGAAGAAGTGCGCTGCATGTTTTGACAGTTTGATGTATTCTCTTATGACAGGATTCACACATTCTTCATTCAGAATAAGGGATTTTCAGTTCAATTATGAGAACAAAAAGTTAGGGAGTATTTGTTCTTATACCGAATAAGAACAGATTCTTCTAAACTCTTCAATCCATCCATTGTTTAAAACATAAAACGTTAAGAATTATAACATAGTGATTTTTTCAGTTATTTTTTATTGGTGTGAATGTGGTCTGTTGCATAGATCATAAGTATTTGAAAAGAAATTGTGCAGGAAGATATTTGGACTTAAGATGAAGTAAGGAATGAAGGATGATCATAAACAAGAGCTTCATGATTTATGCAGTCCCGTAGTATTGCTGACATAGTGAAATAAAAAAATATTATGATAGACTAGGCATCTAACGGTGAAATGCATACACAGTTTTGTGAAGGAAAGTGGTTACTTTGAAGGCTAAAATATGAGAGACAATATCAATATAGAATGTAAATAAATAGGCCGTATTCTTCCCATCATCACAGTGTTGCCATTTTTTTTTGTATCTGTTGTGTTTTGTAAGGTTAAATACAAGAAGCACAAGAAGAATCCAAAAAACGGGCAGGTGAAAGGTCAGGCGGAGAAACAGAAGGGGATGGTAACACCTGAGCATGGAATCCCGCCTCACCTAATGAATGGAACGATTTTGAAAACCGCTCTCACCAACCCCAGTGAGGTGAGAGGGCAACTGTACTTTGTTGTATTTCTTTCGTTCTCTCATTCTCTTTCCTTTGTTCTTTCTCTGTTCTTTGCTTCCTTCATTTCCTTTGCTTCAAACATTACATTTACATTTCTCCTCCTCCTGTGACAAAAGGAATTGCTAATTTATTTGCAGATTACTTGGAGGTTCTACAACAGCAGCTGCGTCTCAGTGCATCAACAATAACAGTAATAATTAGCAACTGACTGAAAGTGGAAGGAATGATAGTGGTAATGGAAAACTGCCTAAAGAAACCTTACCTCAGTACTCTTTGGTGTAACACAAAACCTACTGTTTCAGGCTGAGTCTAAAAACATGTTTGCATTACTCACAGAATATTTATGATTTATGAGTTCTCTGGGAGAGAAGAATCAGTTTTAAGTATCATCGGTACATTCATTACTGGAAGAGGGAAAGAGTTTGTGATAGAAAAGCTCTAGTGAATAAAATTTTCTTAGGGTTTTATCATTTTCCCTATCATTCATTCCACCAGTCTCATTGTTATTACTCCATGTTGACAACACTGTTGTTAGCCTCTCTTCCCCCCTTAAAGTGTAACCCCTTCTTGTTCTCCCATGCCCTCCATAAAGAAGCTGCAATAGCAGTTGGATCAGTTATATGGTAAAAAAAGGTGTGCTGGATGAGGGAGACTATTAACTGAACTTTGAAACTATTACAGAACAGTGTGACGAAGAGAATATTTGAATCTTGGAGAGAGCAAGGAAAAAGGGGATGGTGAAAGTTGTGTAATTAGAAGTTTTATAATTCATAATCTTCACCAAAAATTTTATGGGGGGGGGCAGGTCAGAAAGGATGTGATGGGCATGGCATAAAACATGCATTGGTGAGATTAGAAAGGCATACAATATTTTAGTCAGGAAAAGATTAAAGACCAAACACCACTTGTAAGAAAAGGTATAGAATCAAAGATAATAATTTTATCTTCAAGAAATATGATGTGACTGTGTGGACTAGATTCAATTGTAAACATGACTTCTATTTTTAACATTGTCCATTGTGTTGTGTTTTTCAAACATAATGTTTCAGAATTTTATCTCTTTATTTATTTATGGTTTATGTTACAATGCTGTCAGAAGCACAGTTAGAATAATCAGTGAATAATGAAATGAAAAGAATTTAGGAGGAAGCAGTTCTGGCCTGGTTTTAGTTATATCCCAGCATCCTGGAGAGACTGAAGAAAACCATAAGAGAACCTCAGTTGGGATAGCTAGTGACCAGCCAAGATTCAAACTGGGTACCTCTCAGAATACAAGGCAACATGATGTTTTGGAAGTAGTATGTTTCCATTAGCTGTAAGGGAGGGAAGGATTGAACTTGTGCAAACATTTCAGGTTCCAAAAAGGCAGGTAATTTCTTGGCCAGCTGATTAATTATTAGCACCAGAAGAAGGATTCTGCCTTTTAGACTTCGATCAATAACTCCTTGAAATTGATTACATTGCATTGCATTGAATTCCATGGATCCAGAATTAATCAAAATGACTGTAGGATGTGGAATATGTCATATAAATACAAAACATGTGTACAGTCCCAATGAAGTTTTCACACGAGAGAAACCAAGAATACACAGTGACTACACACAAGGCTATTTAAAGATACATAAGTTATTTTCTAGACAATAGATATTCTTTCATTCATTCATTTATTTACAGTTCTACAAAATCCATGGAGGCATCTGCCTCAGATATAGAACAAGTCAACAATACAATATAACATATGAATATACATACATAATCAGATAGTCATCATCGTCAAAATTTTAAATACTCAATACAACAAGACTACTGTACAACAGTACATTCCATATATAAAAAAAACATATAATATTACATACGTGATCAAGAGACCACCAAGACTCTTAATATAGTCATATAAAATCTTATTTCTTAATATACAATACACCTATATCACAACAGTAATAGTACCTTTTTCCTGTGTATTTTATTCCATAGTCCATTTCATCCTAGCAATAGGCAACGGTGTTTATTTAAATATACATGAAGGATCAATCTTTATTCCAGCAGTAGTACCCTTCAACAGTGTAAAAGGAATTGGTGATAAGAAACTTCTTTAACGCCACTTTAAATCTAGGGATGTTGTAAGATAATTGTGTAAGCTCTGGAGGGAGTTGGTTATAAAGTTTGATACCAGAATACCATCCACGTTTGTGAAATATCGTTGAGTTTACCACCGGAAGATGCAAGTCATGATTAAATCTGGTATTATGGGTGTGGACATAANATTTCTTAATATACAATACACCTATATCACAACAGTAATAGTACCTTTTTCCTGTGTATTTTATTCCATAGTCCATTTCATCCTAGCAATAGGCAACGGTGTTTATTTAAATATACATGAAGGATCAATCTTTATTCCAGCAGTAGTACCCTTCAACAGTGTAAAAGGAATTGGTGATAAGAAACTTCTTTAACGCCACTTTAAATCTAGGGATGTTGTAAGATAATTGTGTAAGCTCTGGAGGGAGTTGGTTATAAAGTTTGATACCAGAATACCATCCACGTTTGTGAAATATCGTTGAGTTTACCACCGGAAGATGCAAGTCATGATTAAATCTGGTATTATGGGTGTGGACATAAGAATTTGTTATATAGCAATCTCTGTTCTTGACAACCAGCATAAGTAAGGAAAATATATATTGTGATTGAAGTGGCAGTACATGTAACTCCTTAAATAAATTATAGCACGAGTCCACATTACGAGAATTGGTAATAATTCTTATTATTCTTTTCTGTATTTGAAATATGAGTTTTGCATGGGCCGATCTCCCCCAGAATATTACACCATAAGATATTATTGAATGAACTAGGGTGAATTTTTAACGTGCATAAGCCCAAAATTATATTTAGGCACATACGTAATGTTGAGTTTTAGACTGAATTGAAGTGAATGAAACTAAAGTATTGTGGCATGTAGACCCATTGTTGGCCAACAAACTCGAAACAGGCAACTATACAACATCCATTTCTAAGTGATGGCTTCACAAACAAGCATTTTTACATGGCGACAAGAGAACACAGCAATAGTGGATGAGAAGTTTTCTACAGCGGTCCATGATGACAGGTTATGGCCAGGACTAGTTAGCAGTTGCAGTTAGTAGCCACACCACCCCAGGACTATCCTTTGTGGTGGTGCTATGCAGCAACACACAGCAACAGAAGCACCCTCAGCCATCCTCACTTACACAAGCCTGCCCCATCACAGTGGGAGAAATGAGTGCTCCCCCACCCCCTTGAAGCACAACCAAAAACAAGTAAAAAGTCAGTCAGTTCAGGCTCCTAATGCAAACAGATCGTCTCCGAACGACATGTTCACAGTAGTCACAACGATGTTTCAGCAGGTCATGACAGAGGTCAGTGGGGCCAAGTCAAAGAATACAGAATAATGGTTTTCACAAAAACTGTATTAAAACTCATGAAGCAAAATTTCTGCTATAGGTCACAGGTGGCAAACATGGCTGCATTGGTGAGGGCTAGCAACATTTGTAAACAACAGACCCATCCTCTCCTCAGAGAGGGCGTCCCATATCAACAATCTGGTCATGGGCCCAAGATGGGTGTTTTACTCCAGGACAGACTGGCTGACTGACTGTCTGTCATAACATAACTTTGACATTAACTTGAGTTGCAGTTAGTCAGAGAATTGCTGGGTTTCAGTAGTTGTGAGCTGTTGCTGTTAGAAGCTGGTAGCTGAGGCCAGGAACCCAGAGGAACGGGTATGTCTGCAGTTCGAAGCTGCTACCAAGCAATGGGAGTGAAGACATGGCTGTGCACACTAGTGTGTGTGTGTGTGTAATAGTGAACTGTAAAGTGTATTCATGTTCTGTATCAAAGTGTGCAGTAAATGCAGTCATCAATCCAAAACTCATCTTTAATCACATTCCATCACGTGATAGTATGATAAAGTAGAAGTATTTTATGTGAAACTTTATTAAAATCTGTCAAAGGACTCAAGAGATGTATGAAAAAATTAATTCGGTTGCTTAATACTTATATGGAACTAAAGTGAAAGATATTTTCACTCTAAGCTTAATACTCATATAGAGGAGGTATTGCATACCTAGCTTCCTCAAAATCTGTAAAGGAGGCAGTAGATTTATGAAGAAGTTCATTTCTGCCAGTATGTGAATAGCCTTTGAAGTGAATTGTATTAAATGAAAAACACAAGAAAAGACTTGTATAACAGAAGTGCCATAAATCAAGGTTACGGCAGGTTGTCCCTTTGATGCATTAAGCACATTGCGATGAAGAGTAGAGGTATAGTTCCACACAGTCTTAACCTGAGCACTAGATGGGGATGAGTGGCCAGCTTCACATCCAAGCTGTTTTAACTATAGGAAAAAACTGGTATCCATTGGATAGGAGGCCGGGGTCAAGAGTCAGTGTGGATTCACTGGAGAACAGAAGTATCTCTTTCCTTGGCTGGGAATAAAACCTTTATTTCCCAGTCACAGAACCTATAGCTTAGTACACTGACTGCTGTCTGGGCTCCAATATATGGAAGGTATCACATGTAAAAGATCATTTAGGTCCTTACAGCGAACCATACGAAACCAGAATCAAGCAGACTCAGCATAATTTAGTTTGAGTGTACCATACAGAGTTTCTCTTTTGTCGCGTTTGCTGACGAATATGCAATACATGTCTTTCGCAGCGCGCATAAGATAAAAAAAAATTAATGAAGACTAGAAAATGTCTGTGAGATTAGCACCCCAGAAGTTTCAGTTTGGATAAGCGTCGCCATTACGACTCAGATACAAAACAGTAAACCGTTTTCCAACAAGGGCGTCAGGTTCACGAGAACGAGGCGTTAAGTGAATCCGCGTTGGACAAACTTCATACCTTAAAGGTTAATTAGGGATATACGTATAGACGCGACAACGTAGTGTCTGCCATTAATATCTACATATGTAGATGTTTATTCACACTAATGAATGACCCTTTCTAATCTTTATACGAAGTAAGAACATTCTAAAAAAAACAGCAAATCGTAATCGTGACACGCGTGGCGAATAACTGCAAAACAACAGGAAAGACCGGCTACACCAATCATACACAACTTCACTGAACTTACATATATTCAAATTTTCCGTATCTGGCAAATAATTGTTCGCATTTGTCTTTGCGTGTGGAAACAAATCCACGTCTGGAAGGGTTTACTGTGCATGCATTCTGACCGCGAGATTTCCCTCCGGATCGTTTTGACAAGTTTCAAATTTCACTTTCCGCGAGCCTTTGTTTTGTGTTTAAAAGTGAATCTTTTATCATTGCATTGTGTTACCAAACGAGCATCAGTGTGCATGAACTTTCTCCAGCTTTCGCCTGTCGACTTTCCTTGCCATTGTGGATGCCATCATATTGTGGTGGTAGCATTGTTTATGCTTCGTATGAGGAAAACTTTCTCCCATGACCGTTAGAAACTGTTTTATATTTAGCCGTAACGTTTCATCTTGTTTATGTTGTCCGTGGGGGGACACTAAGTTTGTTTTAGTCCACTTTTGTTATTTACAAAGAAAGACGGCCTTGTGGTGTTATCTGTCCCCAAATTACTTTTTATTCTGTTGATGGGTTTTGGTTAAACCCTGTATTAACCTCGTGCCATCAGAGACCACTCATAATTGTACATTTCATTTTCCTGTCTTAAGTAATTGAATATGGCGACAGCAAACTTCCATGATGGGGGCGATATTATCCTGGATGATGTAAGGTCATAAATTTTATTTGTGGAGGGAGGTGTAATATATCTTGGAAAAATACGTAAGATTGTGTGGGTGTCGTACAAGTTTTATGCTTTTCGTACGGTTTGATAGCGGTAACTAATGAACCACTGGAGCACAAAGTGAAATTTTTTTAGGAGGGGATATTCGTAGATCATAAAAACATCTAAAACATTACACGATTTTTTATTTTAATGGAAATCACGACGCGAATGATATGAAGTTATAGCTGACAAACAGGAACCGGAATAGCGCAGTCGGTATAGGGGCAAGACATTTCAGTCCTCCATGTTGTCCAGAACGGCTCTGGGGCTCACCCAGCCTCCTATCCAGTGGGTACGGGTGGCTCTTTCCCAGGGGGTAAAGCGGCAGGGGCGTGAAGCTGATCACTCCCCCATGCGCCTTCATGGCCTAATACTTAATTAATTAAGCACAGGGGACAATTTTACCTTCTAGCTGACGAATTTTACACCTTGGGAATCTGTACTAGATACTGAATTATGCACAGTTATTTATTTGTAGTTGTGGCCAGCATCTCCACACAGAACGATTTGCAGGAAAGAAGGTGCCATGAGTTCATCCTAAACTTTTGCTTATTATAATTAGCAGCTTAGCTCTTGAATTTCGACACCAAAGTGAGAGGCAAGGAGTATTTCATTCATTTTTCATTCATCAGTGGCCCTACAGCCCTATGTTGGGCCCTGGCCTCTTCTTCAGTTTCGTAATCTTTTTTTAGATGGTAGGACTCCTTGGACGAGTGATCAGCCCGTCGCAAGGCCACTACCTAAACACCGGACAACACAAACAGAATAAACACACACACACAGAACGTCCCCCCTTGAATGGGCAACAAGGAATATACTGTTGTGAATTTTAAGGATTATGGCACTCCAAACGTTTGAACTATTCGAAAATAAAATCTCTATAGTAAGATAAAATTCTCTGTGACCTTGCTGAGCCTAACTGGATTTTGAAGGACGTGTTATAGCTGAAGACAATCAACCAAACTTTTATACCAGCAGTGGAATGAACGAAATTGGGAAAGTTCAAACCGCACCATAGTAAAATTTGCACACGCGTTCTTTGCACCTTAGTATTCTGAAGTTTGCATTCGAGTGCATGTACATTTCAGAAGGCTAAAAAAAATCTTTTCTATGGTTATTTTGTTACTATGATCATTGTCGCTATCATGATTCATATCCTTAATACGGTTAATTTAATATTCGAGCTCTGGTTGCTGCATTTCGGCAGAGTTTAGCCTCGATCTCATAAATCTGTGTGTCCAATACATTGTTATTACCAACTGAAGAAGATTAAAAACCGCGAATATGCTGTGGCCTGCAGTGACAACATTCTTACCAGACTTCATTAAAACGCATTCAGCGCTTCTCGAATTAAAACGTGGATGGACGAACAGATATGATCATCCTCTTATGCTGGCACACAGGGCAAAGAACGCATAATTAGAAGTAGAATTACCGAGTTCATCTGCATAGAGACCAACTAAACTGTCCTATATGTCTAGTTCCCAAGCGTCCCTCTGTCCGTGACGCGGCTTTTTCGCGCTTGCAAATGGAATTTAGATTTGAAAATCTGTGTACACGTAAAGGACAATTGTTTCGTGCCAAAAATAATTACAATATTAGAAATATATTAATGGTTAAGAAGGGCCTGCTGGGAAAATTCTTTGGATATTTCCGTCTTCAGTGACAAAGGACAAAAAGTCTGTCAGCATGTTCCACAATATGTACAAAACTCAATGCAAAGGAATTACAGGCATACCTTATATACATATGTGCATATGTTTGACCTTGACTACGTTATCTTGGAGAAAAGGACTGGTGCACTGCAGACCATTGTTGGTTGATGGATACCGAACAACAAAGAAATGTGCTTGACCAGTATAGTCAGTTTTGACAAAATCGACATTTCGCGTTTGAGCATACCGTTACTTCCCGGAAGATACCACCTACAGTTTTATTTAGGAAGATCGTCGCCATTTTGTGTTTTGCGACTGGAATGTTCATACTAAGCGGGCTCCGACCTATGCTGAATAACCGAATATGAGTAAAATCTTTCCAGTTGTTCAAGCAGTATTGAAAAGCACACATCTATGCTTACAAGCATACAGACAGACTGCATTCCAAGAATCACTTTTTTGTAACTGAGAATGGAGGGGCTGAAAACCTGTCAATTTCAAGATCTTTTTTTTTTCGCGATCACAGTAGTTTCTTTATTATGTATGTATATGAGAAAATAATAATAAGAAATAAAAGCAAGTGGTCAAATTTTAATAAGAACAGCGTTACCTCAAAATATGTACACTTGTTTTAAAGTTATGGAAATGTTAAAACGATCATTGGTTTCCCAAACAAGTGTTCACTAAAATACTGCCTAGGTCACAAGTTGGAAAACTGAAGAGAACACAATTGTTTATGTTTATCACATGTCACATACACAAAACTGAATTACTGAAATTGTGACTACAGCCATAGGATGTATGAAATATATGCTCACAAACAACACTGTATAAATACTAAGTGGAAGAATAATATGAATCATCTTGTTTGTAACCAGTTGTTGCACAAAAGCCAAGGAGATGAACAAGTCCATAATATAGTGCCTGAAAATATATTCACAGACATATTTCATAAACCATAAGGAAATATAAGAGAACAGAAGTATTACTTGTTTTTCTGTATGTTCCAAGAAGGAAAGAACTGAAAATATTTCATATGTAACATACGTCGAGTGCATCTATAAGATTTGTTCACATGAAGTTCGTCTTCAAATTATTATGTCAAAGACAAAGGAAGAAAAAAATGAGGTACAAATATGCATATGTACATAAATATTTTTTTCGAAAGAACCAGACTTTCAAAAAATTCGATGGTTGTTAAGAATGGATCTCATTCAGGTTTAAGGTTCACTAACAAAATCCAAAAATAAATACAATTTAGAAAACTCAAAATATTTATGTGCAGTAATACGGGAAAGGAATATTTAAACGTAGAATGCCCTAAAGTATTGTACACACTAAACTAAACAATACTTTCTCAGATTTTATAATATTGAAAACAAACCCTTATTTTAACATACTTTCCTAAAAGTCAGTCTATACAGTCTCCATGTCTGTGAATACCCCCCTATTAACTTATGAATGCCTGAACCACTCTTTACGAAATGTATATCATAGCACCTGAGCCCATCTCAATGGCTTATTTATAAATCTCTCCCATCAGTCTTTGTTTCAGAACGTGTATCTCTTCTATTGTTACTAGGCAAATGTTTGGTTAAGTGTATTTCTCCCTTCATTGCAAGGCAAAGGCTTGGCAAAAACGTTAATGCAGCAAAAAATACAATAGAAGAATTGTTGGATGTGTCGTTTTCTATGGGGTCCGTTTTATATCAAGGGAAAGTAGGTGATCAGTTCTTAACAAAACTTCTTATTTTAAATCACTCTTGCCTCTGTACATTTGCACATATAGCTGCTGGCACTTTACTAATTGTGTAATTCAGTAATATGTGTCTGTCAAAAATTTCTGTTTATATAGCTTGTAGTATGTGAATGATGTCAGACATAGGCTGAGAAGTTCATTTCTTGCCATTATAAGTTCATACATAACAATGTTTCATAAATATATTTCCATAATGGTACCACCATAGAGATTCATGTTTCATTAAAATTATCATCAGTTGTTACTATAAAAATAATATATATTACTCGTACATATGGTTGTCATGTCATTTTCCATTGGTCAAAGAAAGACACTTAGAAAGTTGCACATGATTCCTCAGACCAGCAGACAGAGTTTAGCAGTTTGTATCCATTCTGGCATCCCTTCCTCCCATTCCACATTCAGTAGTTGTTGATTATTCCTCATATACATTCTAGGTGTGGTAATGTCAACTTAACTACCATGACAATTTAAAATTGTTTTAGACATTTTAATTTTTACAGTTTTAGTGTCGGGGACATTCACAGCTAATAATAAACACATATTTTCCCATAGGTGGTACACTTGCGTCAGCGACTGGATAATGCTGTGAGCTCATCACGAGATCGGGCATTTCCAATTGAAGCGACGCTGACCATGATCCAAACATTAATAGACTGCGATGAATTTCAGGACATAGCCACATTAAGGGTAATTTATTAGATACTTAAGATGATAGTATTTTCTCATTCTTTCAACTTTTTATTGAGAAAGCTGACAGTGTGACATATATGTTATCATTTGTCATAATGAGGCTACGTACTTTGTTATATGCTCCTTCCTCTATCATTTTTGCATTATATATATATATATATACATTGACGACACACAAAATTAATTTCTGTAAAAATAGCATGCAAATCAGTAAACATATAAACAAGTTTTTAAAATGTTAATTATAATTTTAATTTATGAACATTATTTGTGAACACATCTGACTTGTTTGTAGTGTTAATTTCTGAGGACATGACTCAACCCTGTAATGAAATACATTTATTTTCATATCAGTGATCATCATTATTCATTTTCATCATGTTATCTAATTAATACTGAAAGATGTACTTTATTATATATTCCAAATGTGTTGCTTATCATCTTAAATGCATCATTTGTGCTGATATCCATTGATGCTGATACATATCTGCTGTATGGAGATGAATGAACTACACTGATACAGCACTGTATTGAGACAATTTATTATCCTTATATTCTGTGTGAAATATACCTTACAAGAACAATTTTTTTTCAGATTATATTTGTACTTCTTAATTAGAGGTGGCACATGGTGCATAGGTGGTTGAGGCACTATGCTACAAGCTGGAAGGTTGTGGGATTGAATCCTGATGATGTAGACTTTTTTTTTCAATTTACCTAATCCTTCCAGCTGCACCATGGCCCTGGGGTTGACTCAGCCTCTAACAGAAATGAGTGCCAGGAATCTTCCTGGGGGTAAAGGGCGGCCAGTGCATAAGGCTGACAACCTCACCGCCATCTATGAGCTGATTGTCTAGAAAATGTGGGAGCCTCAACATCTCACGACCCTATGGGCCTTCGCGGCATGTTACAGGGATACCTTTACTTTTCTTACTTCTTAATTAGATCTATATTTTAACACGATGTACTAGTTATTTAGACTTCAACTTCATATACAGCAGAGTTTTGTAGGATGATTTAAAAGTCGCTGTGGTCCCATTTAATTCATTTTACATTATAGTACAGCAAATTTATTTATCTTGTTCTTCTGGAGTAAATGTAACAGTTTGTCTTATTTTATCCATGAAAACCTTTCTGTGGCTTATGGGGAATGTGAAGGTTTTGATTGTTTTCACCCCTTTATTGTCGGTGCTTCTAAGAATGAGTTGGTGAGAAGAGGCATCAGGACACCTTGGTGACCAGTATCCTTTAAAGCTAATATTTTGCTAACTACATTGCATAACAAATTATTACCGCTCAAACTGTAATTCCAGTGGCTACATATTGAAGCATGCCAGACTTCAGAAGTACTGTGATTGTCAGAGTATGAAATGTAGCAAGTGCAGGGCATGTTTAATGAAGACAGATGAGACCAGCCGTCACATTTCTTATTCCATTTATCCCCAGTATTCTCAGTTCACTTTGTAATGTTGCAGAATTTGGATGAACTGCTGGACCACAAGTCTGACCTCTCAGACAAACTGTGCCAGATTGGTGACTCTATAGTTTACAAGCTGGTGCAATGGACAAAGAGGTTACCCTTCTACTTGGAATTGCCTGTTGAGGTAAATATTTAAGTTCTGAAACCCCAATGAAAAGAGAGATTCATTCATTCATTCATTCCATTTCCACTCTAAGTCCTACCAATTGCATTCTTCTTGGTTTCATCACCCTGATAGTATATGTCATTGGATTCTTTAATTGACCTAATCCTTCCAGCCGCACTATGGCCCTGGGGTTAACTCAACCTGTAGCAGAAGTGAGTACCAGAAATCTCCCTGAGGGGTAAAGGGTGACCGGCTGACAACCTTACTGCCATTTGTGAGCCGATATTCTAGAAAGCGTGGGAGCTTCAATGTCTCACAGTGCTACAGGGATAGCTTTACCTTTATCATTATGCATTCTTGCCTAGGCTTTTGTAATTACAAGGTACATCTTGCTTAGGTCAAAATATTTCCTCGACAATTTGTTTTCAATTTATGTACTCCCCTCAGGGTCAAGAATTATGTTTCAAACCTACATAAAACAATGTATGAAATAATGGATGTTCTCTTTTTGCCAGTTTTTAGGTTTATGGGTAGGACATGGGAAGTTCACACAGGGTGTTGGTTAAAGCATCAAGGGAAGAGACCATTTGGGAGACCTAGTGTAGATGGGTTTCTCTTTTCAAGCTGAATGGTTATCAACTGCTTTAGAAGACAATGTATCCTGGAGTTAGTCAGATGATCAAAAAATGAATAACATCAAGAAATAGTAAAATTTGTGGTGTTGTAGGATGTTTCAGTAATGTTTTTTGCATTTAGAGAACTATTATTGATCTTAATTATAATATACTTCCACATTTTGTCTGTCTATAGTTAAGAGTTTACTTCCATCAAAATACTAATAAGTAACTAAGTCTTACATTTCAGATTAACTTAACTTCATGGAGCAGAGTTCTTGAGATACTAAAAGTCACTTATGTAGTCAAGAAAATTGCTACTTCATAGAGAACTGGAAGGTTCAGAAGACTCAGACCCTATCCTGTGTAACATTTTGTAACTGGCTATGTATTTTTTATGGGTCCCCATCCAAATCAAATGCTAGAAGACTACTCTTCCAACATATTTATGGCTACCCTCCATATCTGAAGACCATCTGCAACTGCAACCTGAAGATGTGCCATGCCATGGTGTGGGACCCATTTAATATGGTTACATTTGAGATCCAGTGAATAATTATTTAAAAGACTAGGTTCAACTGGTTCACTGAGAACAGTTGTGAAAACTAGGGTTCAAGTAGACCTGTGGTGAACACTATGAGTATGAGGGGTGGGCCATAAAACTGGCCCTAGCACTGCGACCTTCACTGGTCTATTGTGCTTGTGGTGAACACTATCTTGCTGGCACTAAGAGGTGTGGCAAAGCAGGATAGTTACTGTTATATGGATCTGTGGCAATGATGACATTGCCACGCTTCCAAGATCTAGAGCAGTGGGTTCCAACCCTTTGTTATTTGAGAAATCATACAACACATATTCTGAAGTTCTGTGGAACACTCTTGTTCTTGCTCCTCTTTCTCCTTAGCTTATATAAGGCATATGGGGGAGTGGATGCATAGGTCCACATTTTCTTGACCTAGGCATTAGTTTGAGGTGAGTGGTCAGCTTCACGCCCCAGCTGCTTTACCACCAGGGAAAGAGCTCCCAGTACCCACTGGATAGGAGGCTGGGTGGGCCCCAGAGCTGTTCTGGATGACATGGAGAAGAGAAAGTTTTTAATTCTTGGTTGTTCAGCCCATAGCCAGTTGCTATACTGACTATGCTATCCCAGCTCCTACACCCCCATGTACACATAACTAATTTATTGGAGTAGAGTTATTCCTGAGCTCAGCTTGTCAAGAAAGTCCTCATCTTTCTAGAACACAGAAGCCCATTAATGTGTTTACAGTTGTCTACCATTGACCCTTTCCTGAACCAGTTGAATCCAATCCACACCTTCACATCCTATTTCCTGAAGTTTTATCTAAGACTAAAATCTACCAAGTTGTCTCTTCCGTTGAGCTTTTATGACACAAATTTTGTGTGCATTTTATGTCTCCCACCTAGGCTACATTATTTTCTATAACGTCCTCCATGATCTCTATTCAAGTTTTTTTTTTAATGCTAGTGGGGTGGGACTAAGTCCCTTGTACTGCAGCCACTTATGGTCTGTTGTACCAGCCCCAGATGATTGGTGAGGGTGATTGTGGAGCAATTGTTGGAATGAAGATTGGCAGGGGAAACCGAAGTATTCGGAGAAAACCTGCCCCAGCGCCACTTTGTCCGCCACAAATCCCACTTGACCAGACCAACTAATCATTAGTGAAGTTTAAGTGACTTGTGTTTAGTACATTTTTCTGTTGATCCAAGCAGATCACTTAACAATTCTTGCGATACTCTGAAACTCAACTGTCTGGAGAATTGAAAAAAAGAATAATTAAGGATATTTGGCATGTAAATACAAATCTTTCGTTTATGAATGGTCTGCATATATGTAAGTGTAAGATAAGGCCACGCAATAGCTCAAGAGGTTAGTCACTGGCTTCCCACTGCGGCAGCCCGGGTTCGATCCCGGGTCTGGTCAAGTGGGATTTATGGTGGACAAATTGGCTCTGGGGCGGGTTTTCTCCAAGTACATCGGTTTCCCCTGCCAATCTTCATTCCACCAAATTATCCATCATCATAATCACATGGGGCACGTAAAATAGGCCACTCAATGGCTGCCATGCCGAGTGAACCCAGTTGGACTCCACCCCCCAACTAAGCGAATTAAAAAGAAAGGTAAGATAAGCACGTTTTTAGCACCATAGTTTTCATGTCTATTGGATCTTTCAGCACTTGAATTCTATGAAATTTCACATGGAACACCTATATTAAAATGCTTACGTTGTTCATTTATATCACTATCGATATATTTACTTGAATAAAATAGGACAGTTTATATAGTTAATATGTACAATTGTTTTGGTATTCCAGGCTGAAACATGCAGGCTCAATATTTGAAACACATTTCCAAAAATATTCAGAGTGGCATTAATGGATGAGTGGTGAACTACATTCAGTATATTATGTTTCTTTTGGTCAGGTCCATACAAGATTACTAACTCACAAGTGGCATGAACTGCTGGTGTTGACGACATCAGCATATCAGGCAATCCATGGAGCACACAAATTAGGTAGTACCAGCAGTGATGGGACAGAGGCAGACTTCACTCAAGAGGTAAGCTCAGATTGTAGGTTGAAAGCTCTGTGAGAGAACTGTGCTGCAAGAAGTTATATTCTGTCCAATATAGAAATAGATATGGTTCAGTCATAGATTTATGCTATGATTTATTTAATCCGTCTTGCAGTGCATACACTCATTTTTCTCCTTCTCTCCCTCGCACTACATGTTTCGGCATAATAATGCCATCTTCAGGTGCTTACTTATCCACGTCAAACCAGTTCATTGCATGCCATGTTCACACATTAAAATAACTAAAATATGTATCTATCATATACATTGTCAANAATTGTTCAGGATACCACATCGCTACGTCGCCCCTCACTACGTCAGTCACGCCCATTCTCCTTTGTTGGAGCACTCCTTCACTATCTTGTGTGTTGTGGTTTTGTTGTGTCGTGCTCCTGCGACTGCGTGTGTTATACTGTTGGGCTTCCTGGGTATGTGTATGCTATTCCAGCACATATATATGTATATATCTGGTACACATCTCTGCAGTAAACTCAAACTAAAGATGAACCAACATAATGTTCCAGTATACAATATTTCATATCTTTCTTCCATCACCAAAGTTTTTATTTTTTTTTTTTAATTCACTTAGTGGGGGCTGAAGTCCAACTGGGTCCACTTGGCACGGCGGCCACTGATTGGCCTATTGTAGCCTGCCCCGGCTGATTATGATGAAGGAGAATTTGGTGGAATAAAGATTGGCAGGGGAAACCGAAGTACTCGCAGAAAAAACACCCCAGTGCCACTTTGTCCACCACAAATCCTACTTGACCAGACCCGGGATCGAACCCGGGCCACTGCGGTGGGAAACCAGCGACTAACCGCTTGAGCTATGGCGCGGCCTATCAGCAAGGTTACTCCTGGACTTAATACATACGCAGAACAAACATAGCTCATTTAGCAATCAGGAGTACCCAATAATTCTGTGATCAGAAGTGAACATGTAGTATTATTTGTGCCTTAAGCCAGAGGTTGGCCACTTTTTGGCACTAGAAGCATTTGTGTTCTACTTTACTAATATGAAATGCATTATTAGAAGATAAAAAATAAATAAAAAATAGATCATAGGTGAAATATTTATTATATACATATTATTATTATATTATTATATTTATTATATACATATCAGCTTTTCTTCTTGTTCTCTCTCTCTCTCTTTGCTTTATTGGTGTATAAAAATTTGTAGATGGGGTTCACAAACAGTATTTGTGGGTTTCCAGCCTCCAACCCTGCTTTAAACTGTCAGATCAAGTTTACAGCAAGTCATGTATTGTGAAAAGATAATGCTGGTTTATCTGCCCAGTTGTGTATTGAAATAATCACTAATGGTGATATAACTGGGTTTCATCTCTTGGGTGAAAGAATAGAAGAGCTTTGCATATTTGAATCATGCAAGCTGTTTTCAATTGAATGATTTACGTGAATTAAATTTCCATGTAATACCAATTTGAGAAAAAGATGTACAGGAGAGAAACTGAAAAATAATGAGTAATTGTACTTAAATAGAAATATACTGAATGACACATACATTCATTGAGCCATAGGATTGTTATGACTGTTAAAAATTGATAAAATCATTCTTAGGGTTGATGGGGGAGAGAAATAATCACTCATATTATTTCTTGACTGATAAACTTAATTTCAGATCCCCAACTGATAAGATGTAGATATTCTGTCAGTGATTAATATTAATTTTTATTAATATTCACTCCCATATACTCATTTTTATTGCATTTTCTTAATTTCTGAGAGAAAGGTTAGCTCTTGATTTCCTGATTTTCATGTGTGTGTGTTTTTTCGTGTGCATATGCACTCATGCTTGCATGCCAATAATTTTTGAATATACGAACTCATTTGCATCAAACTTGGCATAAATGTCTTGCCACAGTAGGGTCATTTAATGTAAGGCCCTGATATATATTGTGGCTATAGAACTTTAAAGAATACACAATTTTGATTCAGGAGACTTTTGTGTAATGTAAAATAACAACATGCCATCTGCTTGGAATCTATTTTGTTTGGAAGTGATAAACTGTGAATCACTGTAGTTAGGGAAACTGAATCTGGTTTGATGGTAAATAATAACTGAACTTCCAGACTTAGTAACAAAGGCTTTTCTGTGCTTTAAAATTACAAACATGTTGATGACAGAAACTATAAACTGATGTCCAATGACTATCAGGCAGTGGAAATTTGTAGTAATGGAAATTATGCAGAAAAACAGATCACTAAACTGTACAGCTTCAATTTATGATTCTTTATCATCTCTCTGCATTCAGAAAAATTCAGACATAAGTAGATGTAATAAGTTTTTCTTGGAATTCTCCATTAAATTTACAGCATCCAGAAAGAGAAACTCTACTCTCCATAATACATACTTGAATTCTTCTAGAACTTTAATGAGCACTTGATGACATAATTTGAGTATCTCACTAGCATATTTCATTATTGTCATGGTATCTGAGTCTTTGTAACTCCTAGACTCCTATTTTCATTAGTGACTAAGAAAATTTTGAAAATGTCCTTTATTCTTATAGTTTCAAAATGAAAGTGACAAAAGTTGAGAAAACAGAAGGAGTGTCTTATCATCACTCTTGGTTTTGTTGAAGGTCTCCAATAACCTTGTAACACTTCAAACATGCCTTACATCAATGATGGGGCGACCGATCTCGATTGATCAGCTGCGACAGGATGTGGGTCAGATGATAGAGAAGATAACACATGTGACACTCATGTTCCGCAGAATAAAACTTCGGATGGAAGAGTATGTGTGCCTGAAAGTTATCGCCATGCTCAACCAAGGTATGTGTTTGACACTAAATCCCTTGTCCATTTTGACAGAAAATCTGAACTCTTACTGCAGTGAAGAATTGTGGAAGATAAAATCATGAACCTGGGTACTTAGTAACATTCAGCACATTGAAATATCAGGGTGACATTAGCTTCCAAATGAGTAGTCATTGAGCTCTTTAGGTACTTCTGTTTACTTGCAGTTTCAATTAATATAATTCTGTGCATACAGAAAAGATTGAAGTTAATGATAGACAGGGTTTGGATTGGTAATTGGATTTATTGAACATTTTAACACACAACTACACTTTACAAATCACTATCACTCACAGACTAGCGTTCTGCTTGGTAACATCTTCCTACAGTGGATGATCCTCTGCTCCCGAGCTCATGCCCTCAGGCTGGCGGCCATCTCGCACCAACCTCCTATTCTTCTAACTGCTGTCTCAGAGATGTCTCTCGACTGACTCATAATGGTAGCTGGCCCTCATTATATAGTCTTGACAGAGGCCACACAGTAACACTGCTTCAAACAGCTCTCCTGTTGCTGATTGTGTCTATTGCAGCCATCATGTGACGGATACGGAGCCACTGCCTAGCAATGGATGTATCTACAGAGCCGTTCCCTAGCAATGGCTGCCTCTGCTGGCTTCACAGTTATGGCTTTCAGACATGCCACAATATATATATTCACGTAACAAAATTATAAACTTACTAACCTCCTTGCTAACAGCTGATTCTTCAATGAGTATTCTGTATTTAACATTTTAGCAAGCTTAAATTATTCTTATGAGCAGATGCCCTTTTCCAAATGAATGTTTATTTTGTGCAGAAAAAATGCTTTAGATATTTCTCAAGTTGGCTTCATCATTAACTTTGTGAGCTCTACTTAAGGCTGCTTTTTATAAATACTCCTTTTCCTTTTTCAGGTCGAGGTGATTCAAGTGAACTTGAAACTATTCAAGACCGATACATGACTTGTCTCAGAAGTTTTGAGGAGCACAACTTCCCACAACAACCCACCCGCTTCCACGAACTGCTAGTCCGACTGCCTGAGGTATGGTAAAGTAGTTCAATCGGGAACTTGTTATAATCCATCATATAACTTTAATTCCCAGAACACATGCTAAATCTGCTACACTATAGGTGAGTATATACTGTACTCAGGGTCTGACTCCATGGATTCACATTGCCAGCTGACCACTACTTTTTCTGTCAAAAGTAGATTAAATTGAAATGATACAAATATCAAAATAGCAAAAGAATCATTTATATTGTAGATGTGACAGTAATTTCCAAAAAATAAGCATTAAATGCAGTCTTAATTATATTTAATTTCTTCATTAGGTCACATGGTCACATTTCAGTAAGTTTCTAGCACTTTCACCATTAAGTTGACTCTTCCCCACTGGAGTCAAATAGTTTGACTGTAGTCTGTAAGTCAGCTTGTACAGCAATGACATCAGTTGAATCTAAACATTGTATATTTATATGTATATGATGCTTGCAGAATGGGTTGAGTACACTATTTCTGCATCTTTAGGCCTCTACTTAATTCCTGGTTGCCAGTTTTCTCACTCTTAATATAACTAGTAATTAAGCAGCATTTGAAATCTTAGTTGCTATTAATGTTTCAAAACTAATACACTTAGGAACATTATAACAAAGTTTGTGTATATATATATATATATATCCCTAAAGGTACAATTATTAAACTAAAAACCTACAAAGGAAGAAATTAAAACATATAAACATCACATGGAACTTGTAACCATTGGTTTCCAAAGCTGAATACACTTATGCTCTGCATCATTAAATTACAAACTTTGAGATCGTGCTACAAGTGAACCCACCTGCCACCCACCTTAGTGCTAGTGCATTGAAGTCTTCACTTCTGCACTGTATAATCTGGCATTTGATTCTTCAGGAAACATATGAAACATTACATTAGAAGCTTCAATGGGTTTGATGAAGATATGCTCCATTGAATAATAAATTCATTTTATGGCAAAGGGGAATGTCCTGTAATATGCAGATTTTAAGATTATGGAGGAGACAACAGGGCTTTTTGGGTCACAGTTCTCTATTCTAAGAATAATAAGGAATTATGGTTACAATGTAGAAATTTAGTCATTAAAGGCATTTTTTATAGAAAGAAGAAATATTATGGGAACCTAAGTGGAATTTCATAGAGCATCTGTTCATCAGGTGACATTCAACAAGATCAGGAAAGAGTAAATCAGTGTTGTAGTTTTAAATCCAATAAGTCAATTCTGATTGCTACTCATAAATTAACACTGAAGTGTTCACAAGCTGGTTCATTAATTCTTCTTTAATTGTCTAGAAGATGAGTCAAGAATGATCATGGATATATTCTATCTATCATTACATTCTGCTGAATAAACTAATATCAACAAACTCAAAGTCTGAAGTACTGACTGGCTCAGAGAGAACAAAACAACATCAGATCCAGCCAAGACCATAGCAGAGTTGCTTCAACATGTTAAATCTTACAGGAGGCCAAAAAAAGTATGACTGGTATTCATACATACATACATACATACATACATACATTAATGAATGGGGTCCCCAGGTTATACTGTATTGTGACATGACGCCTGAAGGCTGGAACAGTGGAGCCAGAGGAGACGTACATTGCTAGGCAGTGGCTTGATAAACAAGTTTCTGTGACAATGGATACACAAGCAACAACAGAGGAATTGTTATAAACAATGTTTTCTGTTTGGTCCATGCAAAGTGGTTATAAAGAAGAGCTCATTTGAGAATAGCCAGTCAAGTTCTGGAGTTCCATGTTAGCAGTTAGTTGAGCGTTAGAAAGATGGTGTTGAGAGTTTGGGTGTGGAGTGTTAACCAGTCGGAAATGGCATTACCATGGAAGCTGAAGAATCTCAACTGTGTTAAATCTGTTGCCAGGAAACGGCTAATGGAGACTGTTACAGACTGAGGACATTAGTCTGTGTGTGTCAGTGAACTTTGAAGTGTAGTTCCAAATGGTATATTCAAGTTTTCAATGAAGCCAATATCCAGTCCATACCCCATCTATAGTTGTGCACCACTAAATAAGTGACAGTATGTTTACCACCATATTGTTGCCAGTAATGTGAAATTTAATAGGATTAATATGAACTCAGAGGGTAACAGAAGTTGGCAGATGTTGAGTGACAGAAAGCATATAACAGTTGAAGATTGAAAGAAAGACATAAGGTGAAAAGAGTTTATAAGAAGCAGATTTTGCAAAGGAATGCGGCAATGGCAGCAGTAACTGAGCCAGTAATTCAAAATGAAAGGGGTGGTGACATAAAAACTGACAGCAATAGCATCAACCTTGATGAAGAACATGAGTCTGAGATGATATAGAGGCTATATGTACTTATGTTACAGACTTTATAATAAACAGAGTATGCATATAAGTGTTTGCTTTAGTTCCTCATGTAAAAATAATACATAATTGTATCAAACCTAAGCTCAACAAAAAGTTTAAAAATAACAGTCTCCTATTGTGTTTCTTTTGGTGTCATTAAATAAGATGTGCATTGTCATGTGACCTTACTAGGTGGGAAATCATGCATGATATTAACACATAGCGGACTGGTTGTTTAAATATTTAAATCACCCTGGGGACCAGAATTTTTAAGCCTAGCACCCTAACTTGTGCACTGTTCACTTTAAAAATTAATATAAAATGTAATTAATTCTATGAACTAAAATTTTTGGAGAACACTTACCAGAGCTCCTAGCAGCCTCCGTAGTCTAGGGGTAACGTTCCCACCTCATGACTCAAGGTACGCAGGTTCAAAAACCCAGCGGAGGTCGTGGAATTTTTAAGGGTGGAAAAATTCAGGGAACAAGTCCTCCGGGAGGGACTTTAAGCCATGGGTCCCATGTCGTAGATTTACGGCACGTAAAAGAACCTCATGTCTCTAGGAGACCTCTGAGCTAAATTAGGCCAAAAAGTTTCCCGCCCAAGTAGTTTCCAATGCCTCCGGTAGATGGGGAAGTATTGGGTACCACTGCCAGAGGAGGGACGACCTCGCTGACAGAAAGGGACTAACTATTAGATACCACTGCCAAGTAGAGGNATCCTACTCTTCTTGTGGACTGCACACACATGGCACTGCCTAGAAGGGTACTTCTTCTTGCAATGTTCACTCTTCACAATTCTCACGAGGGTATGTTTCCACATATCACCCGAGAGTCATCCAAGGGGGTCCACATGAGGCCTCTGGCGGGTGCGAACAGATGGCCCCGGCTGCACTACGTCTGTGTCTGACGCAGGTACTGCCGCCACCATGA
>NW_019737988.1:778709-797331 GCF_002891405.2 Cryptotermes secundus
TGAAAAGCCTGCCCGTTGGTTGTGGTTGCACTTCATTATTATTGAAATGCAGACACCACCATATCTGTTCAAATCTCTTACGACTCACGAGTTTGCCAAAAATGGGTCACTTGACCAATAATCCTTCAAAGTATCTCTCTTTGTAAGCCCCATTAGAATGATCATAGCCAAAAAATTTTTCATTTCTGTTGAAGTGACATCCACCCACTTCAACACCTTATAGGTGCGGTCGTACGTCTCACGTTGTTGGAGATTGTATCTGTTAGTCTCCTGACATAACAGGTCAAAGAAACTATCTCCAAAAAACAGTGACACAACTTCAGACACATCCGTTGGGTCCGATGGCATCCACTTCACCCCCGGATCACCAGTAAACCTACCCAAAGTGGGGGTTTTGTCCACTTTACCCCATGTGGCTGTCCCGGTACTCGCACTTTCATCGGAGCTCTCACTTTCACTGGACTCAATATTTTGGGGGGTCCTGTGGCCTCTGTCACTGTCACTTTCACTGAGGCTGGCCTCACTATCAGAAGACGAAGCAGTTGGCAAATCTGATAGCTCATCGGAGAACAAATCTAATATTTCTTGTTCTCTGAGAGAACGCTTCGCCTGCAACTGCTTACGTCTCTGATCCATGTTGCACTGCTAACTTCCTGGTTCATACGTGGAAGCTTGGACTCGAACAAAGGCTTTTTTCTGTAGGGTGTGACAGGAAATGAGCGTGATCATGTTACTGGCTAAGATAGCAAACATTCCCGAGGTCAACTACGCAGTATTTATGATGCAATGTGGCCACACAGCGAGATATAGTTGGTTGCAACATAACGCGTCAGAAAAGGGCCAATTGGCCCGCCCAGTCCGCAACGCTATAGAAACATAGAGGGCCAATTGGCCTCACCAGTCCTAAATGTATTAAATGGCTACACAAAATAATAAATCCTAGATGAGGCAGCAGGTTCCTCTGAAAGATTGTGCCTACTTATCAGACTACATGACCATCTCATCGCAGAAGATAGTAATCCTCAAGATAAATGACCAACTACCTTTATATGTGATAATGAGGTTTTATATTGCCACTTGTACACTGTGTATTCTCATAAGATAAAACTTTTATCATGATGCAGTTTACAAAAGTAGAGTTTGAATCATGAGGTATGTGTCACAGGCAAAGGTTAGCTACTTATATGGTAAAGTGTATAGAATGTAAATCTATAATGGCTTATGTACGTATTTTTAACTGCAATGTGAATAACAATTCAAATGCAAAGATACTGTTACACCAACAAAGAACTGAATAATGTAATGGTGAAAACATTGCATAAATCCCATTACAGATGAAAATGTTAGTGGAAGTTGGAGTGAGAAATTTCTCAAAATGTTGAGCTCTACTAAAATGGTTTAGGCTCTGTGGATATTCTTGCAATGTATGATTTTATTGTGGCCTTGAAGCTTCTAATTTATTGATGCCCGGTATAAGAGCTTTATAAAAGAAAAGTTCATGTACAGCAAAACCACAATTGAAGGTTTGTTTGGGGAGCAGTTGATATGAACACTAAACTGAGGAAAATGTTAGAGGAAAGTTAACATTGGAAGCACTGATATTGAACACTAAATAATGGACAGCCTTAAATCAAAGAACATTAAATTGGGGTTGCACTGTATATTGCTCCAAGAAATTAATTATATAACATACAATATACAGAGAAAAGTAGTTATTAAAATATATTTTTTTCCAGGATAACCTAAAAACCATAGTTCATGTTTCAATTTGAAATGTTTAAGTACTGCAAGCATGCAGGAATAAAAACATCATATTATTAAAAAATTTTCCACAATTTTATAACCCATACATTTGCTTCAAAACTTGGGGTATGAGTATGTATATGTAAAATTTCAGGATCTAGCGAAGAGACAAAACATATCTTAGTTTGTCTTCACACAAGGCAGCGCCATATCTCAAGTGGTTAATCGCTGGCTTCCCATTTTGTGGCCCGGGTTCAAACCCAGGTCTGGTCAAGTGGGATTTGTGGTGGACAAAGTGGCGCTGGGGTAGGTTTTCTCCGAGTACTGCAGTTTCCCCTGCCACTCTTCATTCCACCAAATTCTCCATCATCATAATTACCAGGGGCAGGTACAATAGGCCAATCAGTGGCCGCTGTGCCAAGTGGACCCAAATGGACTCCACCCCCCACTGTCCGAAATTTTTGTCTTCACACAGATTGGCAACATCATTATTTTTAGTGGCTAGGGTTATTGTCAGATAATTTGCAATATTTAACTTTGGCATGTGTTCACTCAGCCTATTTAGAATTTATATTTGAAATTTATTTTGTGGATAGGCACACAGCCCCAGTTTAATATACAAGTATTGATATAAGCTAATTATATTGTATTTTAAAGCAGTTTAATAGGACAAAACTCAGAAATAAGTATGAAAAATTATTTGTTGTTGGGCCAGATAGAACAATTTTTATCCTTCGAAGTAATATGCATTCAGATGTAGCATATGAATCTGTTTTCTGTGGATAATGAAAGAAGAAATTTCCATTCATAAATAATAACATTATTACTGTTCTAACATATATTTAATCTTAGGTTCAATCAGCAGCTGCTTTGCTTCTGGATAGCAAAATGTTCTACGTTCCATTCCTGCTGAATTCTGCAATCCAGAGATAGTACATCGATTCTCTCGGTAGCAACCCCTACCAATGGTCAAGATGGAATTGTGACAATCGAAGGCGGCAGAATGGGATTTTGACCGCACGGTGATCGTACACTGTGATCAATGGGAATTTATGGCAGTTATTTGGACATACAGCCATCCCATTCTTGCTTTGCAAAAAGGGTTGTAGAAATATCTATTAAGATTTGACACTGCTGCCTAAAAATGCAAGAAAATTCTTGAGTGTTTTCTCCAAGTTTGTTTAGATTAAAGTGAAGTATATAGGCAAATGGTCAGATGTGTTTCAAGAAGGTTCAAGCATGAAGGGATGAATCAGTTACCATTACCATTTCTGTTGGAGGAAAATGAATGGATACAAGTGGAATGTCGTGGGCCAAGTCGCTGATCAGCACCAGTGCACAGTGTGCAGGCAGATGGACAGAAATGGAAATTCACCATACAGTACTTGCAGCCTAGCATTTTAGCCGGTGCTAGGCTAAAGGATGTGTAAGGCTAAAGTGAGACTAAGTTTAGGATAAATGTAAAAATAAATGTATGTACTTCAGTAAAGAGTGTGTATTCTGCAAGATGATGTACAATATGTTGCAAACATATAGGTCAAAACCTTAGACCCGGACCAGTTCATAAATATAATTTTGTCAGTGCAGTCAAGCTGAAAAAAAAAATAGAAGGAAAGTACAGATGATTTTGATATGAAATTGGAGGAGCAACACGTAATTCCTAAAAGCTGTTACCATAGCGATTTTTCGCAACCAAAGTATCCTTATACTGCCTTAACAGATCAAGTTACCGGAAGATGTTTTACAACATCACTAAACTCGACTGAACATCTAAAGTCATTGGTTGAATCAAGAACCACCTAACATAGATTTTCTGAGTTGCAGTGGTTAATCGAAGTTAGCTTCTTCCCTCCGAAGAGATATTTCCCATAGTGCAATGTAACAGGAGTAATATATTCATTACTTAATATTATAATTATTATTACCTTATAATTAAGTGTTTTTCCAACAATAACTAAATAAAAATACCATAAAATTCCAATTTTCAGATCAGTCCACAAGTTACCAATGTCAAGCAGGTGTAATTATAAAGATGTTCCTCTTTTTTTTAAGATCATTTAATTTTGAATGATGTAATATAACACTGTGTGAAGAGTAACATTAGCTCTTTGTGAATTTTAATTTTTTAAACTGTCCTGAAGGTGGGAATAAGAGAAAGGGTCAGGTAAGATTATTAAAGGGATGAACCCTTTCTGACATGATTACCATATATTTTCCCTGACCTAAGCACGTATTGTCAGTTAAAAACATGTGAAGTACAAAGAAAGATAAACGATTTTTTAAGGAAAACTAGTAAAATGATGTGTTTTTGGAAAATAAAACCTTTTCAGTGTGCGTCATCGTATGCTTCAATTATTGTCAGTATTGTAAACTAATTTTAGGGTTACTCCTAATGGTTGAAATTGTCATTGTTTCTTCTCTTTGGTAAGCATAACTACGCCTTTTGCAAAGTATTTCTGTAAGTGTAAAATAAACATTTTCATGACACTAGACTTTAAATATTATATACTGCAGATTTTTATAACGTATTTGGAAGTTTTAGATTTTGGAAATACTTAATAATTGTTGCAGTAGTTATTTGGCAAGAGTTTCTTATTTTCCAAGTTTATGGCACTGCTTCAAGACAGATGTAGCAACCATTTAGAATATGTGGGCTTTTACAAATCTGTTTGTAAATGAAAGTAAAAGTATACATGGTGCTAGGTCTCTTAAGAGAAAAAGAAAATGAAGTCTTTGGTGACTCTAAACCTCAGAAACTTAAACTTATAAGACATTCTTGCATGTCTTATTAAAAATGTTTAAAAGAACTGTGGAGCTTTGGAAAAGCTCGTATTGTTGCCTTGTGTTGTTCTAATCTACAAGTGTGAATTCAATGTCTTTGTTGTCTAAAGTGTAAATAATATCAGATGTATAAAGATTATTATTAAAGCAAATTTTCTAAGAGACTGGTGATATATCAGAGTTGGAAGTTCCAGTGTACTTGAAGTTCCTGGTGAACATTGGCTTGTTAGTTGACATTGTTTCATTGTTGTTCTCTTTGGTTAACTAATACAGTGGTGTAAATGCCAGATTTGAGAATAATACAACATTTTCATAGCAGTGACATCAATGTCTGTAAGACTTTAAAGCAGTTTCTGAAATGGGAAAATTGTAGAATGTGAATAAGATGCTTTTATGGAAATAGAACTAAACTTATCTGTCCTTCTGTAATGACCTATATATCATAAGTTCCTTAGCACTATGATTTTGAAAATTATTAAGATACGAATTATTAAATTTTGTATGTATATATATATACTCTCTGTGGTTCTTTTTCCAATAACGACTTACAAATTTTTAAGTTAATAAGCTGTACCAAACACAACTTCTCATGCAGAAAGATTATAAAAATGAAGAGATGAATGAACAGCAAATTGATTCTACCCTCATGTGCTGCTTAAAAGTATATTAAATTTAAGAAGTTACCATTTAATTTCATGTCCAGATGTTATATATAAGATGCAATGCAAATTTCACTACAGCTGCACACTTTAACACTTCTTAAAACTTGATGTGGAAGATATATGTTTGGTTGGTTTCAGATTATTGTTTTAATATGTTCCTGTAATAATTGATCGGTATCCATCAACAATTATTGGTGCACCCTTAATATAGAAATTACATTAAAATGTGTATTTATTGATTTTATATTAATTTGTGATGGCACTGTAAAGATTATCAACAATGAATGATGGCTGTGATTTCATGTCAGACTTTTGAACATTGATTCCATCCTATATAACATATTAAATCAAAGGTACAAAGTGATGTGGCGGTAGGAGGAAGAAATGGAGGGTCACTGCTATAGCTAAAGATGATTATGGCAAAATTAATTTTTGTGGTTCTTTCTTTATCCCAGGCATCTCCCATTCCGTTCCTATCTGTATGATAGTTTTAATATACAGGCAAGCTTCAAGATTACTTGTGTCATGAAAAAAATTGGACATCTGCTTTTAGTGCATAGTCTTGAGTTTTCTATCATAGATGTTTCCTTTTATCAGCCATTACATTATTTTGCAACCTACTCTTAAACCACTGCAGTTCCTGTAGACTTGACATGACTTTAAAATAATCATATTTTTTTTACATGTGAACACAATGAGAGATTAGATAGTTAAAATGGTGTGTGCACTGCAGTTAGTATTGACACACATTACAGATTGATAGTTTGTGGCATATGCAACTGGGATGAACAGAGGAGTCATTCCAAGCAGTGTGGAATTGGTACAGTCCATGACTGTATAACCCTCTTTTTAGTCTTTCATTAATTGATGTTTGAGGTTGTACCCCAAAATCTCATGGTTTCTGTTAAAAAAGAGGTAAAGTTGTCCCTGTGCTTAACTAATTAAGCACTATAACATGAAGATGTATGAGGGAGTGGTTGTATAGATCCACGTTTTCTTGACCTCGGCACTGATTTGAGGTGAATGGTCAGCTTTTCGCTCCAACCACTTTACCCCCTGGGGAAAGATCCCGCAATACCCATTGGATAGGAGGCTGGATGGGCTCCAGTGCTGGTCTGGACGACATGGAGAAGTGAAAATTCTTGGCCCTACTGGGACTCGAATTCCAAACCCTTGGTTGTCCAGCCCACAGCCAGTCACTATACTGACTGCACTATCCCAGTTCCACTAAGCAAGCCAAGATGTACTGAATGTTGGCAAAGGATTACATCCACTGCAGGTAACAGTGACATGGCTTGTTAGGGCACATCCACTTAAAACAATAAAAGAATCCATACTGGTTATGTTCTGGCTTCATTGAGAGAATATCCTCATACTGATTTCACACAAATTCTGACCCTACTGTCTTTGTCTTTAAGTACTTCAGGAAATATTTTGTTGTTTCTGACTATGACTGGCTAAAACAGGTAACAACACATTACTGCCATATTAGTTTATATTTATGAACAAAGTTAACCAAAGAGAACATAAGATATTAAAAATTATTTCCAGTATCTATATGATGAGACAGACTGTGAATGCAATTAATTGTGAAGAATATTGCCTGCCTTTCTGGTTGTTAAGTTTTCAATGCTGTGTTACATCACAGACTCCTCTATCCCGGCAAATTGGATGGAAGGGCTTGTGGTGTGGGGGTCTGAAGTATATAGTAGTTGTAGCAGAGTAATTAAACCATTTAAGAAGGAAGTTCTTGTAATGATTAAATAAACAACTCTGTGCTTGTGTAATTTAAATAAAGTCACCAAGTAGATATGTTGACTACCTTTATACCTACTTTCAAGTAGATTTCATTTATACATATATGTACATCTTTATTATGCTTCATCCATGATACTAAACAGTGATGAGGTCTGAAAAAGCTTACTTTATACTCATACACAAAAGAACTATGAAAAAATTCACTTGAGGAAGTGTACTTGTCTTCAGCAAGCACTCAGCTTCTTCCCCCCATTCTCATTTCCTCCTACTTCTTTTTGGAACGCCTATTTTCCCTAATAATACAACATAAACAGTAGCTAAATCATTAAATTCAACGGACATTTTAACATCAACGACTGAATACCAACTTGCTTGGTCACAAATTGCTTCAGCATGTATGCTCACTATTTTGTTCAAACTGGCATGACAGTTTTAATTGTCAGACTTGTCAAATTTAATTAAATGTATATGCCCCACCCACTGCATCCTCCTTGATCTGATAATGGTAAGGCTTGATAAAAACTAATTTACGAAGCTCCCCCCCATTTCCTGTTACTTCCTCTCGCTTAGTTCTTCATTGCTCTGTTGAACACCCTAAATCTATGCTATTCCGCTGGGGTAAAGTTTCATATGTACACAAAGTGTCAGGTAAGACTACAGTGTAATATGTTTTAACATTTACATTTTTATATAGGAGATTAACTGAATGGTAGCAAGCAGGCCCTGAATTTAATATTTCTGTCCTTTGTAAATGTATCTCCGATTTGTTATGTTATTCCAAAATATTCAATCTTACAGGACTTTCAGAAGATTTACTATTGGTCTATGATATTTTGTCCTCTATTCTAGTGACAAGCTTTGGACATATATTTTTCCAAGGATTACTTACAGACCTGCTGTCTTTATGGTTTTCTGTATGGTATTTATGGAGCCCTAAAATATGTTCTTATTTCAGACACTTCTAAGCGTAAAACGTATGTCAGATATTATCTATAGAGTTCACTATAGGTTTTGTTCTGGGGAAGGAAATTTACAGACTTGTTTTACTACATAATGTCCTCCCCCAACTTTCCCATAGTGCTTTGTTCAGATATTATTGCTGATCCTATAAGAATGCATTTCAAAACTGTCCCTTTAACTGCAGGACATTTCTGGCATATAAGTTTACTGTACATTGAGCCTAACAATGGATCAGCATCTGCCCTTCCAGAAATGGTAGAAGCTGTCTTTAATGGAAGTACTGTGATAATATCTGGCAAAGGAAAATTATAGAAAAAGAAAAAATTATGTTGAGAATTAATGTGACATTCGTGGATTGTCTGGAGGATGGATGAATTGATGGGGCAACCCTAAATCACTTCAAAGGTAGCTGAGTGTGATTTGTGCAGGCATTTTGGAAAGTGAAAATTATTGGATGCCAAGATATCTGAATAATTACATAAGGTAGTAAGTAGAGAGGTGTTAATTCTCATTTGCAGCTATTGATGTATGTCTTTATCTTCCATATTCCCACCTTCTATAACTTTGAAGAAATAGTGTATCATCTTTCAGGTAGGAAGAAAAGATTTCTGAATGCAGTGGTATTGTAGTTAGTTTTGGATGTAATAGCATTTACATTTTTATGCTTCCTTGGAGTATGAAAACCGAAGAGTGGTTATTACAGAGTACTAAATGTACTGTAATATCTTTTCTCTTGAGATTTTTTATGTTAAAGGAATGGTGAAACAAATGGAAGCATAAAAGATTGTCAGTGCATAGATAATTAGAGCTTAGCTTATCTTCAACTGGGTAGCCCATTTTGTCTAGCCTTTTGTAAAGGCTGGCATTATGTGGCCAAGTCAAATCAGATAAATAAGACTGTGTTACAGAGGGCTGGATGGGCATTGCCTGGGCCATTTTTCTATATATATTTATTTTTCAAAATAAATAAAAATCAGATGAAATATTTAATTCAACCGATAAGCAGAAACTACAGAAGTGCATTATAAAATACACAAACCTCTTACCAATAACTCATGACAGACATAAAAATGAAAATAGGCCACATTCACATATTATGGTCCTAGCACAAGAACAATCAAAATTATTCTAGAACACTAACATAAGAACAGCATTCAAAACTACTAATACAATGCAAACCCACCTAAAACCAAGAAAGGGCACAATAAACACATATAACCAAAGTGGGGTATACCAATTAAAATGCAACTCAGATGCACAGGACAAACAGGTTGTATATTTATAAATCCTTCATAAAGAACATATACAGGATATAAAAACAGACAAAACTCAAAATATTCTCAGTATATACTTGAAAAAGGACACACATATAGCATAATCGACCAAATATTAAAATTACTATACAATGAAAATAAAGGCCAATCACTAAATACGCTTAAATGATTCCACATATATACATAATTCAAGTAAGCAAAGATTTTATTTTCATAACAGGATTATTTTCTATGGTGAGTTGTTAGCCTCACATCCAACCACAAAGCTGGAGGACCACCCCTTGTTGCCTGTCTGCAACTGCTTATTGAATATATACGCAGCTTCCCTCCAAAACTGCATGATGATGAGCTTCATAAATTGTACTTTTCTCTAAGTATAATTAGCATGATCAAGTCAAGGAGGATGAGGTGGGCATGGCATGTAGGATGAATGGGGGAGACAAGTAATGCATATAGGATATTGGGAAAGTCATAAGGAGAGAGATCACTGGAAAGACCAAGACATAAATGGGTGGATAATATTAAAATGGATCTTAGAGAGATAGGATTGGATTGATCTGGCTCAGGATAGGGACCAGTGGAGGGCTCTTGTGAACACGGTAATGAACCTTTGGGTTCCATAAAATGCTGGGAAATTCTTGAGTAGCTGCAGAATTGGCGGCTCCTCCAGGAGGGCTCAGCTCCATGAATAAGTAAGTAAGCAAAGATTACAAATGAATGATACCACTGCACCCCCTGTGACTCCTTTTGGGAATACAACTAATGCATTAATTGACGAATACCTGTACAAGAAATATGTCGGCTGTAGCTGGACTGTAGAAGTGGTTGTTTGAGAACTAATTGTATAAAATAGGGAACAAAGTTCAAGGAAGGTAGCCATTTCTGTTTCAATGAAATAGCTGTTATTGAAAAGAAATCTGGAGTCATTACTTTCAGCATGCCCTTGTACAAGCTCTGTCACCAAGAGAAGACAGATACACTTCCCAGTGAAACATCCCACATTGTGAAATTGGAAATTTCATAATGTTAATTGGAATCCATATTTAAATATTTGTTGCTTAACCTCCAGTGGTGTCCTGTATACACAATGGCACACTTGCCATTGTATCACATCACTACCTGGAACACAGAATTCTTATGGCAGCCATAACTTCTGTCTCTAACAGTGATATTATATCAAAAGTGCCAGTTTTTTATAACAGTTCAGAAAAAAAATGCTGTAAGCTTTCTATTCATGTATGGCTAGTCACATTTTCAATTTTCTGTGGCATGTAACAAATACTGTGTACATCTGAAATAAAAATACCCTACTTTACCTTTTTAACTACAGTGTAAACCTCATGTTAAACATTAGATCTGAAGCTTTCATGGCAGCTACAGTGGATGAAATCTGCTCTGACTTTCAGCCCAGTCAGTTTGTTAAATATCACCGATGTCGCAAGGAACATCTCTGTCCCTATCATCAGACATGGCTGATAGCCCAAGAATATTTTATCAGCTTATGTCACAGCTTTTTTTCTTTAAAACAGGGTTATGAGATCACACTGCTGTCTGTGTATGCTCCCTTCCCTGAACCTATTGATCCATGACTGATATATCATTAAAATATTCCTACAGGTAAGACAGTTACAAATATGAGAAGATAGGAAAACTTACATACGAGTGTTTTGGAATAATGCTGCTGCTACTGCTATTACTACAACTTGTGCTGCTGCTACTACTACTACCACTGCTACTAACAATGATCGCAGTTTTCTATGGGTAAAGTCTTCAAGATGCACCAATTTGCCACCCACAGAATCCCACCCCCAGCAACAGATTTTTTCTTTAATATTTCACCACACTACATAAGCTGTGGAGGAAGCTGAGCAAAATTTCCCAAATCAGGAATTAAATTAAAAAAACATGGTACTTTTCGCTTTAATGGCATTCGGTTATCAGGAAAACCTGGTACTTTTGGATCCAATGACCTTGAACGACCTTCAGGAGCACAGTATTGATCGCAAATGAGGAATTAAATTTAAAAATCCCGGTACTTTTCGTTTTAATTGTCTTCGGTTTTTTGGAAAACCTGGAGGAGACAGTATTGAGCACAATTTGTCCATACAGCAAGAAATGTAAACAAATCCCCGGCACTTTCTGTTAGCACCCCAGAACTTTATGATAGCACCACCTTCAGTGAGTCCATACAGCAAGAAATGTAAACAAAAACCCGGTACTTTTCGGTTATTTGGAAAACCCGGAGGAGCACAGTGTTAAGCGCATTTTGTCCATACAGCAAGAAATGTAAACAAAACCCCGGCACTTTCTATTAACACCATGGAACTTTATGTTAGCACGACCTTGAGTGAGTAGTCAATCAGCATCAAGGGGCAGGGCCACTTCAGTGCTTACTGTACGATCTATGGGTACAGTAAACTAAACCACGCCTTCGGGGCATAGAGGAGTTATCATAGGACCCTCACCAGGATTGAGACTGAGTAACCAACCAACATTAAGAGGCGAGGGCACACAAGTCCACATGAATTTCGTGCTTACTGCACTATTTATTAGTACAGCTGGAAATGTAAACAAAACGCATAATATTTTGATGAAATAACCTTTAATGATATTCAAGAACACAAGAGTTGTTGCAGCTCTGGGCATTTTCCCGCATATATTTCCTTATTTCCGAAAAATGTGTTACAGTAGCCAGTAAGCATCAATGGTCAGGGACCAAGTCTATGTACAAATACACGAATGTAGTGCTAAATGCAAATATTTTGAAGATACAAGAAATGTGTATATATATATATAACCCAATTGTTTTGATCTTATAACCTCTAAAAGCTTCAAGAGCACATTTCAAGCCAGAGCTGTGAAATTTTTGATGAGGATTATACATCACTGCCACAGTTGAACATTTATCTCCTAGACAGGGTATGAGGATGAACTTCGTTTCTTCAATTAGCCATTTTTTGAAGCCAGTTGGTCACTTCTCTTCCACTTGGTCCACTTGGTTCATCTGCTTTAAGATGCGGCCACACAGAGCGCTATGTAAGCTACGTACGCTATGTTCGCTGCGTCTCAGAGTGTTTGATTCTCGGTTATATTTTCAAAACCTTCAAAACGTTCAAAACGTCCCGCTGGACGGGCATGCGCACTGGGCTCGCTTCCAGGTGTCAGCTGCGCGCTGCAGAAATTTCTGACTCTGACTACAAAGCGTGTTACGTATCATTCAGCGCAGTATTCGGTTAGAAGAAAATGTTACTGGAGGAATTAATTGAAGAAGTAAGGAAGTATCCATGTTTGTGGAACAAAGGGTTAGAAGAGTATCGGAACCAGAACATGCGGGATAATGCCTGGGACACGATTTCTGGAGAACTGAATACACCAGGTAATGTACAAACGTTGTTCTTTTATCTATAAGTGAAGAACTTAAAATACTTTCATCAACCCCAGTGAAACAGTAATATTTATTATGAAAATTCAGAAGTAATATTTTATCTTTCATTTCTTAATTACGGGCTTTGCTTATTGCTACAGTTTTAGGATACTTTTAATTATAAATGTATTCCAAGTTTTGCAAAATATAATTGTTTAAAATCACAGTTTCCATATTTTGGTCATACTCGGATGCTACCTAGTACCCATTTCTCTAGTCAGTCTAGTAATCCACACGATTTACTATTCTCTGTTGCCACTCAACTCGACCATCATCAGACATGAAGTGTTCCATGAATGAATTTCGAGCTAGTAGTGCCCCTCTTGTCGAGTTTGTAGCAGTAGCAGCAGCCTGAGTGTGTTCTCCATCAGGAGTAATGCTGGCCCGGGTTGATTCTAGCCATATATAATTGTGCAAGACAACCGTAGCTTGGATTGCTTTGTCGGCAAGCTCAACATGGCATTCGAAAGGCTGATGATATATCCTCCAAGTATTAGCAAGGATCCCAAAAGCATTTTCAACAGTGTTTCTGCTTCTTGAAAGCCGATAATTGAAAGTCTTCTCTGCCTCACTGAGACTTCGACCAGTTTTGGGATAGGGTCTTATGAGGTACTTTTTAAGAGGAAAAGCTTCATCACCAGCCAAATTTCATCTGGAGGCAGTTCAATTTTTTGTCTTGCTCAGTGCTTACCAATATTACTGTTGGCAAACACATTTCCATCACCAACTCTCCCATATTGCTATACATCTACACAGAGGAATCTTTTATTAGCATCAACTAATGCCAGCAATACAACAGAATGATATCTTTTGTAGTTGAAGAATTCTGAGCCTCGTAACAAAGGGGCTTTAATATGAACACGTTTGCCATCGATTGCTGCGACACAGTGAGGAAAGTTCCACTTTTCTTTGAAATCTCTTTCACATGCTCTCCAAATCTCTTCATTGGGCTCAGGCATGACTATAGTTTGCACAGCTTTCCAAATAGCTTCACAGACATTTTCAACAGTGTCACTGACTGTAGACCTACCCATGCGATAGGTGAAAGCCATGGATTGGAATGAATTACCAGTTTCTAGGTATCTGCAATGAAGAAAAAATATTATGATTATTAGTCGTATTTTACTAGTACCAAGTACACTATTATATGCATTATAATTTATTATGGTGTGTGTCTGCAGTGGAGGATTTGAAAGTAGATTGGAAGAAACTGCAAGACAGTCACAGACAAGCTATGCTAAGAAGAAAGACAAAAAGTGGTCAGGGTGCTAGGAAAATGAAACCTTGGAAGTACGAGGCGCTAATGTCTTTCCTACTGTCTGACCTAACTCCACGGCAGTAAGTGCAATTTCTGATGTTATATGTACTTCAATATGCTGCTTGAGGTATTAAGATTCTTATACATATATTTTGTTTTCTTCTTCCGAAGAACTGAATCCAATATAGACGTAGTTGAGGAAACTGAGGAGCGTGAGGACGGCGTGGGACTCATGTTGGATGAGGAAGAAGAAGAACAAACAGAATCAGCCTATCAAAACAGAAGAGAGAGCGGAAGTAAAAACAGCAGGAAGTTTGGGAAAAGGTTCGACAAGGAACGCAATTTTGACAAAGTAATCTCATTCATGCAAGAGAAGGAAAGGGATAGAAAACAACCAGGTGAGCTTGAGTATTTCTTTGCCAGTGTGTGCGAAAGCACCAAGCGCCTTCCTCGTTGTTTTCAACTAAGGGTAAAGCAAGAAGTTATGAAGACAATTTTAAATGCAGAAATGGAGTGCTTGGGCGCTGAGTCATCTATTTTTTCAACCGAATTATACCGTCAAGCACAACCTTCTCCTGCTGCTAGTCAGTCTTCATCTGAAGCTCGCATTGCGACAATGGGCTACAATAATCTACAATAATACATTGAAGGCAAGCTTCAGACGCCATACCAAGTAGAGTATGAAACCTCATGATTGAATCTGGAAGGGGTGCTGCACAAGGAAATGGTGCTTTACCCCTGGGATTAAGGTGGTTGTGGTCAACCAGTCAGCTGATGCCTCACAGGAGACATACAGAATAAATGTTCTTCCCCAGAGCAGACATTTCAGCATAAAAAGAGTTTACTGAACAAGGATTGACCACTTGGCTTGCACAGATGGTGAATCAAGGAAACAGAGTTTATCCTCATATCCTGTCTAACACATAAACGTTCATCTGCAGCACTCCTCAGTAATCCTCTAGCTAGAAATGTACTCTTGAAGGTATTTTGGAGGTTAGAAGTTTAGACAGTTCAGGGGTTTGTTTACATTTCTTGCAGTTAGCACTAGATTCATGTATATTAACTTGGCTCTGACCGTTGATGCTGATTGGCCACTGCATCCACTTCTTCGGAAATACAGCTACATCTGCAGCCAAACTATCAAATCCCAGGCTCAAAGCTTGGGGCTGCCACAGTGCTGTGCTCTTGAAGGTTGTTGAAGTTTACTGGAACAAAAAATACAGGGTTTTATTTGCATTTCCTACTGTAACGGCAAATTGTGCATTAAATATTAATTTCATGCATCTTAACTTGGCCCCACCCCTTCATGATTGGTTAGTTTATTCTATTCCCATTCCACATGGACTTGAACCCATGTTCTCATGCATACAAACCTTACCACTAAGCTAACGCTTGTCATGCTGGATCATTCATCCATTGCTTGTCATGACTGCTGTATTCAGTACAGGTTAAACAGTTCGGTACATCCAGTCTTGAGCTTTATACAAACCATTCATATCAAGTCATGTAACACGACTGGCCCTGTAGTGATTTATTCTACGTTTATTCTGATCATAAAGTGGACTCTTCAAGCAGTCAGGCTCTGAGGTTATTTGTAAATTCACTGCACATATAATTTTATAGGCAAATTCAACCAGTAGATGTGTGGGTCTCAGGGATGGGGCAGCGAGCTTACCTTCTGAAGGTTCCATGTTCATGTCCGCAGGGAATGCGACTGCAACTTTTTATGCGTCCAAGTGAAAGCATTTTTACTTACCTCCATAAACACAACCAACATGTATTCTTTCAACATGCTACTGAACTTTAATGTTTTGGTGTTCTGAAATATTCTAGATAGGTTTTAAAAAAGGACAAGAATTTCCAGAATTTACTCCCAATCCAACTATTTTTTTTTAATGTTGTTCATCCAACACATTAAAATTCTTAAATATTTTAAAATTATTTGTTAACTGTATTTACAATGTGACTCTTCTGGCAGATGCTGTTTTGTATGTTCTCAAATACTTCATTTTATTTGCACCCTGTACATATTCTGAGTGCAGTGCTGCACTAAGCACAGGGACAACTTTATTTGTTTTCATTTCTTTATTGGTTGTATTAAAGCCATCAGCACTCAGTTGGGGTCATTCAATTCCAGTCATTCTTGACACCATGCTGTAAAGCAGAAATATGTATCGGCAAGGATGAAGGCTGAACTAGTTGACTGCATTGTCATAGATGCATACAGTCTCAGGTGACCTCACACTCTGTTCAGGACATTAATGTTCTGCCCATATTGATCTGCATTTTCCTGTGACAACGCAAGGCTTGTAGCGGATCAATCTCTCTCTTATTACAACACTCGCAGCTAAGAAGGGAACACACATCACAAGACACGGTCTACACAGAATATAAGAAAAACGACCCCCATAGTGGAAGAACCACACACGTTTTAATTATGACACATAAGATGAATAATCTTAACAAGTTTTAGTGTGTGTAAATTTATTATAGTTGACAAATACGCACTTTTTAAATACTTTTTAAATAATTTTATAAAGGCAAGCAATGAAATAGATTAGTGTAATCAGGGCACCTGATGATGGCACTATGTTACCGAAACATGTCGTGAAGTAACAGGTGAAATTGAGTGCACTACAAGACGGCAACTGTATACATATCATGGATGAAAATCAGTGCAACAGGACACTAAAATACAACAGTACATTCTTTACATAAATGGAGACATCACCTTGATGCACTTTTTTTTTGTTCAGGTCTTTTGTCTTAAATCCTGCCCTTCTCTTTTGGAAAATGTTAGCCTTTATGTTCCTCCCAGCAATCTTACAGACTTCTCATTGTTTTGTGTTTGTCCCTCTAACAAACACTGTCCTTCTGCTTGTTGCCCCTATGCTGCCAACGCGGTGGGTAAAGATCTTGACATATCTGCCATCGGAATAGTTTCTGTCAATCAAATTGAGCCTAAAATTGTTAATAATATTTTATAATACTCCTAATATTAAATGTGTGTGTGTGTGTGTATGTATGTAAAATTTAAATTAAATTTACTTAGTGGGGGGTGGAGTCCAACTGGGTCCACTCGGTATGGCGGCCATTGATTGGCCTATTGTAGCCTGCCCTGGGTGATTATGACGATGGAGAATTTGGAAGAATGAAGATTGGCAGGGAAACTGAAGTACTCGGAGAAAACCTGCCCCAGTGCCACTTTTCCACCACAAATCCCACTTGACCAGACCCTGGCTCAAACTCGGGCCTCCGCAGTGGGAAGCCAGCGACTAACTTCTTGAGCTATGGCTTGGCCTGTGTATGTACGTATATTGGTCTTGTTTTATTTTTCTCTCCTGTTAACTTTAAATTTTCTTGGAAGTGTTATCAAGTTATTGCCATTATATAGACTCTCAAATTTTGTATTTTGTTTATTTTTGAGTATTTCTATGTACTCGTGCTAACCTTTTAATTGGCCTCTGTTCTGTTAAGTTTGCACGTAAATAAACATGAATTGAATTATTATTAATATTATTATTAGGACGTTGAGCTGACACACAGATAAGTACGAATTAATTGGGTTATTGTTATTAACTTCTATGTGTGTATGTATGGGTATTGTCCTTTCACGCCACATAATAGCATGACCATGCAAAATGTACTTATTTTATTTTTCTCACCCATTAATACTAACTTTAATTTTTCTTGGAATTATTATTAATTTATTGCCATTATATAGACTGTCTTATTATGTATTTTGTTTTTTTAGTTATTTTGTGTATTTCTATGTACTCATGCCAACTGTGTAATTGGCCTCTGTGCTGTTAAGTCTGCACATAAATAAACACGAATTGAATTATTATTATTTATTATTATTATTATTATTACACAAGATGGCATAACCATTGGAAATTTACATATTCAATTTTTTTCTCTTGTCAGTGTTAACTTTGTAGTGTTTCTTATAATTATTATTAATTTATTGCCCTTGTACAGAGTGTCATATTTTGTTCTTTAATTATTTTTGTGTATTTCTAGGTACTCATGCTAACTATGTAATTGGCCTCTGTGCTGTTAAGTTTGCATGTAAATAAACGTGAATTGAATTGAATTATTAATTACATTAATTTCATTAATGTATCTTTGCTCAAGTGCTTATATTTAATTAGTCTTTGACTTTATGTTGTGTTTGTCCATATGAAATTACTTTTATCTACAATGTGCAGTGTCTGTAATTGGCCTCTAACAGAAGTGAGTACCAGCAACCTTAAGGGGGGGGGGTTTAAAGGGTGGCTGGCATGTAAGGCTGACAACCTTCCTGCCATTTGTGAGCTGATTGCCTAGAGAATATGTGGGAGCCTCAACTTCTGACAACCCTAGGGGCCTCCATGGCCTGTTATAGGGATAGCTTTACCTCTGAAGTTCTTTCCTTTATAAGGAAAAACAGAACTACTATGGTTTCATAATTACATAGGTCGTACCGAAAGTCATGAGCAACTTTTTTTTGCATGCAGCCTGGGAACAGCAGATGAAAGAGAGTACGTTGGTAGGTGGAACCAGATGTTGTGTTAACCTTGAGTGTCTTGTGACGTCAATAGCTTACATCACGTGACCAGTATCACTCCTAACAAAATGTCCGACAACGATATGTCGTTTCGCCAGCATGCTGTCATCGAATTTCTTGTGAAAGAGGAAATCCCTACTGCAGAAATTCACCAGAGACTTCAGCATGCTTATGGAAGTATGTGCATGGGTTCGAGCAGTGTTCGAAGATGGG
>NW_019737988.1:797344-808360 GCF_002891405.2 Cryptotermes secundus
CGCCTAAGAACTGCTGCAGAGATATTGACACGATGGCGATGATTTTTGGCTCTGTATTGTGACAGGTGATGAAAGCTGGTTTCACCATTTCGAGCCTGAAATGAAACGGCAGAGTATGGAATGGCACCATTTGCATTCTCCATCAAAAAAGAAGGCAAAGACAGTGCCATCAGCTGCGAAGGTGATGGGCACAGTCTTCTGGGATGCAGAGGGGTTTATTCTGGCCGAATTCCTGGAACCTGGGCAAACCATCAATGCTGCTCATTATGTCCAGACGCTGCACAAGCTCCGTCGTGCATTGCGCGATAAACGTCCGGGATGAAACATCATCATCCTGCATGACAACGCTGGCCCCCATGCTGCTTGCCTCACATTGGAAGCAATTGCAAAGATGGGATGGGAAGTTCTTCCACACCACTCCTATAGCCCTGATCTGGCACCCTCTGACTACCATCTTTTCGGTTTTATGAAGGATCAGCTGTGTGGGCAATATTTTGAGACAAGGGAGGCAATTCAGAAAGCAGTGCGTCAGTGTCTTCAGATGGCTGGAATGGAATTTTACAGAAGGGGAATTTTCCAACTCCCAGAACGCTGGGAGAAATGTGTACAAAGAAGTGGCGATTATGTGGAAAAATAAAGAAAGGTCTGTAGATTGAGGTGGTGTATTTGGTTTGTCAATAATAAAGCATGTTACTTTACAAAAAAATGTTGCTCATGACTTTCAGTACGACCCTCATACTTCCTTACAGTATCCACCAGATTTGAATATACAAACAATTTTACACAGTATCAGACTTTAATCTTTCACAATGGTGAAAAATCTTATTCTGTTCTCCTAAGTTATGACACTGTGTTGCCTGATAGATGGTTACCAGAGAACATACTGCCCCTGGCTTCAACAGACCAGCCAGAAGACCATGAAGGAATTTTACATAAAAACTGATATAAGGCATAATGTTACATTGCAGCATCCTGTTGCACTGCTTAGATCTGACTTTGAGTTTTGCTTTGATGCCGTCTGTGTGCAACGTCAGTTAACATTCTACCCAAAACCTGAATCAGGATGCCCTGGAGAACACATTTGGGGCTATTCATTCATACTGTGGTTCAAACAGTAACCCAACTGTGGGACAGTTTGTAGATGCCCTGAAGACTAGCATCATCAGTGTCCTTGCTTTTAGAGGTCTGGGTGAAACTAATTGTGAGGATGATGGTGCTACTCTTCTGGATAATCTAAAATCGTTTTTCATGCCACCTGAAGCTGCTTCACGAAATCCATCCACAAGTCATGGCAAGGAAACCCCTGCTGTGGGCCTGAACGTTTCCATGTTACTCAGCAAGTACAGAAGGACCTGAGTGCTGCAGTACCTGCTGGTGACATGGAAAGTGTTCTTAGTAGCCTATGTCAGTGGTTCCTTTGCCAGACAGGTGCTTTGTGGTGTAAACTGTGATGCATGCAAGACATGCCTGACATCTGAAGTGCTGCTGTCAGCCGATGTCTTCATATATTTCAAGGTGTACAGTGATACAGAACAGTCTCTCACATATCCTTCTGAGAAGTTGGTGGAGGCTGTTGGTACAGCTGTAACTCTAATGGAGTCGCATGATGGCAAGGGTGGCCCACTTGAATTCAGTGGAGCAGCATATCACAAGTGCCGTTAAGAGCACCATTGACTTTGAGTGGATAGGGTGTACTGGTTGTTCACTTCACCACCAACGAATAGTAAACGGTATTGTGAGCTGTCTCACAAGAATTTAAATTCCTTGGTGGTGTAAGCGGACAAACAGGTTGATGACTGAAGCAGCCAGGCAGAGGGCTACAGAGAGGAAGATGAAGATACTGACACATCATTAAGTCATTAGGAAAGTAATGCTTCTTCATTTTTCCCTTATAACGTCCTGCCCATACCAACCCTGGAAATTGACAAGAGAGCATTTATGGAATTACTGGAAGAATATGTGTGCCAGCTAGTCACATGAGCTTCATTAGATGTTTCATAAGTTGGAGAAAGTAACCCTGGTGACAAGCAGTTGCAGTGCAGCAACAGAAACTGCTGTGCAGTGAATTATAACATCGTCATCCACAGTTCAATTACATACAAGAACCCTATTTTGAACTTGAGCTCTATCTCTTCCCCGCTTTGCCAACATGTTGCAGTGAATGATAACATCGTCATCCACAGTTTGATTACATACAAGAAATTTATTTTGAACTTGAGCTCCATCTCTTCCCCTCTTTGCAAACAGGTTTCCTTTGTCTCAGAATATTAGAACTTCATTGAGTCAGAGTTCATTCTGGCCTTTATCTTCAAGTAATTATATTTCAATCGAGAATTGTGTGGGAAATTGTTTTCTGACACACATGGGCCTTGTTTATGTGTAGGTAAGAATGAAGAGGCATTAACTATTTATGTAATTTCTTTACCTATTTTATTTTTGTTGCATTGTTATCCTATTGTTATAGGTGTATTCCTTCTCCTACTTTTGCCATAAAATCCCACCTGTACTGAACTGGCGAACATGAACATAAGATTTTCAATAGTAATTGCATTTCTTTAAGACATATTATTAATTTTTGCTATATAATCATGTCCAATACTGAACTGGAAGATGGATAGATACCAGATTTTTAGCATTCATTGTATTTTCATAAGATATGTTACTTTTGCCATATAATCCTCTGCGGTACTGAACTGGAAGATGAATAGATACCAGATTTTCAGTATTCATTATATTTCTCTAAGATATGTTGTTCTTTTTCCATATAATCTGCAGTACTTAACTGGAAGATGAATAGATACCAGAATTTCAGTATTAATTATATTTCTTTAAGATACGTTATTTTTTCCATATAATCTGCAGTACTTAACTGGAAGATAAATAGATACCAGATTTTTAGTATTCATTATATTTCTTTAAGATATGTTATTATCTTTGCCATATAATCCTTTCCATTACTGAACTGGAATATGTTGTTATATTTATCATATAATCCTTTCCATTACAGGCCCAATAGATCACTGTGATCGCGGTGCAAGGGCCAAGAAGGCCCACCCCTTATGCATTCATTCAGTTACAGTACTGGTATGTGAATAGATACCAGATTTTCAGTATTCATTATATTTTTTTAAGATATGTTGTTATTTTTGCCATATAATCTGTTCCATTAATAAACTTGAATATGAATAGATACCAGATTTTCAGTTATGTCTGTAAGATATGTTGTTATTTTTGCTATATAGTCCTTTCCATTACTGAACTGGAATATGAATACATACCAGATTTTCAGCATTTATTACATTTTTGTGAGATATGTTATCTTTGCCAAATAATCCTCTCCATTACTAGACTGGAATATGAAAAGGTTCAAGATTTTCAGTATTCATTATATTTCTGTAAGATATATTATCATATTGTATCGTGTTTTTGCTACTGAAGATGCCGTTCTGCCCAGTACTGAACTGGTGAAGATGAATATATCAGATTTTCTTATATCATTAAATGCAGTCTTAATCTTGTTGGCAAGAGTGTATTTCACGTTCTCGAGTTCCATCATTCTAATGAAATTAATAATAAATGGGGACCTAAGTATTGTTGCTTACAATACATGATTTATGATACTTAAATGTACAATCCATGTATGTTACAGTTCACAATGTTCAGTGCATTTGGTAAAGAGGTGTTTCATGTGAAAGAAAAGTTATGACTTCCCAGGCACTGGTGAGAAACTTTCTCCAGATAAATAATTTGCAACCTCTTGTACTGCAAAGGCTCTTATTCCATTTATATATATGTATATATAGCATTTCACTCAAATTCAACCCAAAGGATGTGGTTGAAGTGACAATGAACACAGTTAAAAAAAAGTTGGGGGTAGGGGGTTGGTAAAAACCTCTGCAGTACAAGAGATCTGGTAGTGAAAGTGTTTATTGCTATTCTGGCGAAAAACTCATTCCGGTTGGCACTCAAAAGCAGGTGCTATGTTAGCATACCTTCTTACCGATTGTGCTTTAGGCCACTTTAAATGTAGTTAGTGTAGGATGCGTAGAGATGGCAGCAGTAATGCACCCGGGGTGTGTTGGCCCACCAATAACGGAAGAGTTTCACGGGGATGTTCTGGATTTTCTGGTTAGGTCACACTTATGAGATAAGATTAATTGCGATAGGTGTATTATGATCGATTATAAAAATTTCCAGTCTACCTAGTTTATGTAGGATGCGTAGAGATGGCAGTTCTGCATGTTTCCCCTTCCCCCTAACCCAGTTTCTAATCCCTGGGCCCCATGGGACAACGCCCAGCGATTGTGATAGGTTCACACATTTGCGATTCGATTCATATCGATAGGTGTCATGTGATTGGATGCAGGCCAACCTGACTATGTAGTTACGGTGAGATGTCTAGAGATGTCAGTAGTTTCGCATGTTTCCACTTCTAATATCTTAGATTCTAGGGGGTGCTGTAGAACACATGCAGTCAGTATAAAGATGGCGGACGTCGATAAGTGGATTGATATAGCTAAGGAGTGTAAATATCTCCCAGAAAACGACTTAAAGGTAATAAATAGTACATTTTGCAATTATTACCCCCCCCGTACGGATATAAATTGTGTGAAAAAGTGCGTATGCAAATTATATAATTGTATTGGGCTACTAACCTCTTCTCATTTACAGAAACTTTGCGATATGGTTTGTGATCTTCTGCTGGAAGAGTCAAATATTCAGCCAGTTTCAACTCCCGTAACAGTATGTGGAGATATTCATGGGCAGGTATGACCTCAATTGTCAGAAAATCTGTAATGTCATCAGAGTGCATCTTTAAAACGTTATAACTCTCAGATCTCTCATCACGCATGAACTATAGTAATTTATTTCTGTTTATTTCCGGAAACTGCTTTACGTTATAGTCATCAAATATACCTGTAGCTAAATTTGAAGTTTATTCTCTTTACCAAACCAAAAAGTGTCCTTACCATCCCATTCCTGCAGAATTTAGGTTTTAAAATATTAGGCCTGACTCAAATCCTTCTGGACATCATATTGGATACAAATTTACAAAGACAAACCAACTCCGTCCAGTGTGACTATTTAAGTTTTACTACTTGAAAACATAGTACCCTTGTTTCGATCCCTAGGGATCATCTTCAGAGGGAACATCGATACTTATTTGGAAACTACTATCACAATGGTGTTCGGAGTGCTAAATTGCATATACACACAATGCCTGGAATACACAATATACACATAATCCAATTTTTCACAATCACAGCAGCTTTCGTGGTATTGAAGTTTTTAAAACTTTGTTGTTTAAGTTAAAATTTATAAGCCAAGTAGGTTCGTGTCACTTCTCCTATCGTCTTTCTTGAAGGGGGCTGAACTTGTGCCGCCTGTCTATCTTGAGAAGGAGATTCTTGTTCATGTGTTTGTTCATGGCATGCTGTGTTGTTTTCCCTCTGACGATGATCCGTAAGGATTGAAACATGTAAGGATACTAAGTTTTCAAGTAGTAAAACTTAAATAGTCACATTGGACGGAGTTGTTTGGTCTTTGTAATTGTTAGTGTGACGGACCAGAATGAAACAAATCAGATATAAATTTATTTACATGCTGTGAAATCTGCTTACAACTAAGATGTGCAGTATTTTAATATAAGTACAGTAATTTATGCAAATATGAATATAAATACATAATTACAGCTGTTTATGTATATTTCATAAGAGCATAATGCAAAGCAAAATAAATATGTCATATATTTAATTCATAGATAGATAGGTAGATACAGATGCACAGTTATTACAATAGAGTTTCTGGATGGGATTCAAATCCACATTCCAAAACTTTCTTGCCATCAGCCCCATTGAGCCAATGAGGTCAGCCCTCAGTACCTTGATATTTCCCCCATCTACCAGAGGCATTGGAAACTACTTGGGCAGGAAATAATTTTGCTCAGAGGTCTCCTAGAGACATGAGGTTCTTTTACGTGCCGTAAATCTACGACACAGGACCCACGGCTTAAAGTCTCTCCTGGAGGACTTTGTTCCCTGAATTTTTCTGCCCTTAAAAATTCCATGACCTCTGCCGGGTTTGAACCCACGTACCTTGAGTCATGAGGTGGGAACGTTACCCCTAGACTACGGAGGCCGCTTAATTTCAGAGTTACTGTTTCTTGTAATGTTTAGCAACTATATGTAGTGACATTGACAAGGAAACGATCTTATCCTGGGCAAAGAGTGGATACGTCTGTTTGTCTAAATTATAGGCTTGTAAGTGATAAAATAATAAAAATTACTTTGTCTTAGAATTTTATAAATGAAATATCCATGCACTTCTTCACACACTATACTTTCATCCACAATACAACTCATTTATCATCGCCTTCTTCTTTTCTTCACCATGTGTTTCGGCCATATGCAGCCATCAACAGGTGTCTCTATTTGCTAAAACTATCTCACTGTGTAGTATGTGCAACTTCACCTGTCACATGTGAATGTAATATCTCATACTTAACATAAATGTACCCTATTGAAATCATTAATAATCAAACAAAAGCCTGATTAAAATTTTGATGGTTTTGCTTGGGGCTGTCATGCTTTTATCCAATTATTATTGTGTTTGAATTCATATTGCAGCAACATGCATGAAGAGATAAACATAACAAATGGCATTTACTAAATGAAATGCCTGGATTCTCCACTGAAATGCATCAGGCAAATGCGACAGATTTTTAACATTACATATAAGGAACATATCTATGATATCAGAAGCAACAGTAGCTAACTCTGGATATTCGAACCACATACCGAACACTGGACTTACATATGGAACCATATGTGATACTGAGGATGTTATAACAGTGGGAAGGAAGGGAATGCATTTGAATATCTTGGAAAGGTATCACATTTGTAGAATTGGTAAAGACAACCTACGTATGAAGGACATGTATTGATACACGTAAGCCCATATTGGAAACGTTGCATGAGCTTTACACAAGATAGCAGCACACACACCCCCAGACATGTTATAAAAGTGGGATTAAGAGCACTGATATTCATATGGTATATATACATGGAGCGAAAACAGTGCTACTAACTGGCAGGATGAAGAACACAGTCAGAGGGGCATATGTGCGTACAAAGAAGTAAACTAACATAGAAAAAACAATATATAACAGAATTAACACTAATAATATGTTGTTTACATATTGCAGGTGACAACTGCACCAATACGATTGGGAACTACGTATACACAACACCCATGCCACCACTGCAAAATGAACCCAAACACAATGATAGTTGGATAAAAGGACAAAAGCCCCCAAGAAAAAAATATCAAAATTTTAATTAGGCTTTGATTATTCGTGATTTTTAGCGATTTTTAGTAGGGTACATTTATGCTAAGTGTGAGATATCACATTGCCATGTGATAGGTGAAGTTGCACGTACTACACGGTGAGACAGTTTTAGCAAATAGAGACACCTGATGATGGCTGTGTGTGGCTGAAACATATAGTGAGGAGTGGGAGATAATAAACAAGTTGCAGTGTGGATGGAAGTATAGTTTGTGAATGAAGAGTATATTAATGCAACAGGATGCTTAAGTACAGTATTATCCATGCATTTAGTCAAAATGCTGTGTATATTGTTTCAAGTTTTGCTTTTTCAGTTCTATGACTTGGAAGAACTATTTCGTAATGGTGGACCTGTTCCTGATACAAATTATATCTTCATGGGAGATTTTGTAGATCGAGGTTACTACAGTTTGGAGACGTTTACAAGGCTGCTCACTTTGAAAGCCAAGTGGTCTGACCGCATCACACTCCTTAGGGGAAATCATGAATCTAGACAGATTACACAAGTGTATGGGTTTTATGGTGAGCTGTATCTAAGTATAATCTGAATACCAAACAGTGCTGCATGTAACATATTTTAATAGTTCTCCACTATTATATGAAACTTTCTTTCAGATGAATGCCAGAATAAATATGGAAATGCAAATGCTTGGAGGTACTGCTGTCGAGTATTTGATTTACTGACTGTTGCTGCGGTTAGTATTACTTATTTTGTATTCAGTTTATTTGCAACAGTTGTATTTTCAAGGAAGTTTGTTAATAATATGGTATATAATATTGTGGAAAGAATGATTTTATGAAATACAGCTGCCAATAAGAACAGATCTCTTCCTAGTAATTTCCAACCTATGAGTCATGCTTCAGTTTTTATGAAAGAAACTGAGCTTGTTTATTTAAAGGACTCTTTTTATAATCTTTTCATAAAATGTTAGGGGCACATTAGCATAGTTGGTTAGGGCACTATCCTACAAGCCGGAAGGTCACAGATTCAATTCCAGATGAGCTCATTGAATTTTTCAATTTACCTAATCCTTCCAGCCAGAATATGATCCTAGAGTGAACTCAGCATATAACAGAAATGGGTACCAGGAATCTTCTGGGGTTAAAGGGTGGCTGGCACGTAAGGCTGACAACCTAACTGCCATCTGTGAGCTGATTGTCTAGAAAGTGTGAGAACCTCAACATCTCACATCCAAATGGGCCTCCATGGCATGTTACAGGGATTACTTTACCTTTTTTATAAAATGGTGTGATCTTTCAAAATAACTGTTGTGTCTTGTGGCAGGCTTTTGTATTAGAATTATTGAACCCTTAGGATTTACTGTACTTCAGTCAGAACGCATGTGAACAATCGCAAGGCAGTTAAAAAGCATATTTTACAATATACCAACTGCTCTATGTACATTTTTAATCTCATCACATTTAGAGATATAAAGTACATGTGTATATAGTAACAACTTCTGTTCAGAATGAGTTTATGAATACATATTGTTATTTGGCCTACATTCTTCCATCAGTTTTCATCCTTAATTATGATCTCAAGTGGAGATCATACCTGACATTGGAAAGCACAGCTTTAGTATTTTCTGTTGTATCATCTATACCCAAGAATCATGGATTTTCTTTCACCAAGATGTAATAAACATAATTACCCATTCACTGCCATTATGTATCCTGTTGATTCTTGCAAGGGGTTTTAACTATCGGCTTGCTTTAAGCTTTTATTTTGTTTTGCCATGTATAGTTCAACCTGGACCTGTATGAGCTTCATAGCATTCAGCCCACAGTGATATGTCAAAAGGTAGAGTGCTGTCTCTTCTGGCCATTTCATCAGTGACAGTCTTATCATATGTACATCTGTACTTAGAAATGGGGCTTGTCATCTCTACCTTCAAAAGTTGTTCACTTTTCAGTAGGATATATTTTAGTTTGAGCAGCCTAAAATGCCCTTTTTATTCCAAGATATCATAGGAATCTTTTATGTGGTCACTGTGTGATACAGCACATTTTTGTTATCTAATTAGAACCAAGACTAGGTAGTATTTTTGGAACCACTTGTAAAATGGCTCTCTTGTAATTTCTTGTTGAACAAGATTCAAATACTCACTGTATTCACTGTCAATGTGCACTACAGTCAGTTGCTGTGTGTACCTAGAGGGAATTTTTAGTCCTGTTGAAAGTCCTTTTAAGAAAGTATCCTTAGCAAACTTGTCCTTTAATCTTGCAAAACCATCTGTGCGATGTGGTTTGCATTATTGTAGCTTTGGCTTAAAAATAGATGGTTTTGTCCTCGGCATGATGTCACTTAATGCCTTGAAGATATTTCTTGAAGGCAGCTGTTTTTTTTATACACTTGTTAGATTTAAAGTCTATGTTGTATAAAGGTTCATCCTCTGGAAATTGGGACGTTTCAAATCATTATTCACAAGAGTTAGAATTTTGTCCATTGTAAGTATTTTGTTACTTAAGTAAAAACCTTTGCAATTTTCTCATCATTTCTCTCTCACTCATCAGTGATCATACTATTATTTTCCTTTTTTGTTTCATTGTTGTGAGTGAGTGAAACTGGACAGTGGATTTATATTGTTTTGAATGTGTAACTCAGTGAGTGAGGGGTGGACCACAGTAGCTCATACACATGAACATCAGCAATCTGTTGTCTCTCTCTTTCTTGTCAGCCCCTGACAGTCGCTCACTTCAAATGAGGTATAGAATTTTAAACTTTATAGATTGCATCCTGTTGTGTATATAATATTTAATTACTTATAACTGTCGATGCTACTAACAAAGTGGGGATATTTTCAGTGAAAATAACAGATGTTGGTGTATTTTTACTTGTTTAATGTAAACATAACTGTGCTACATGTTTCTACATGTTTATGCAACCACACTAATATCAACAAGGGATCAACATTAAGACCAGTGTTTTCAAAACATCCAGGCTTCTATGTTAGTCCAGGATAGCAGTGAGAAGCAAGAAGAAATTATGATCTGATTTTACACGGTAGACTACATGAATTATATAACGTTCTTCTCCATTACAGCCAGGCTTCCACATCAATCTAGGATAGCAGTGAGAAGTAACAAGAAATTGCAGTCTGATTTTACACGAAACTTAGTACATATAAAGACAGCAAGCACGTATTAACTCTTTGACTGGCGCGGGCGTGTTTTAACGCCCGGACGATGCCAGCCGTTCCCTGGCGTTGGCGTGTTTTAACGCTTTGACAATCTCGTCCCTTCTTTGCTCTCTTGGCACTCATCAACCAAAGACATATATATGATTGTTTTTGTGCATGTTTGTAAAGAACCCTTGTAAACTTTGTGGGGGTCTATATTACTGTCAGAACCCTCTGAGAAGGTAAAGGTCAGAAAATATTTCACATTCATTCAGTTTCACCATAGCTTCTTGCAGCAAGTGTCTTCGTGTTCCTACAGACCAGCTGGAAAATGTTGTGAATGAGATTTTTTCTGATGATGATAGTGGCGATGAAATAATGATTCCTGAATTGGATGAAGTTGATAGTGACAAAAATACAGTGATAGACAATGATCCACAAGACAGTAATCATGAACATTTACCTACCACGAGTGCGGTGCCTGACACGCCCATCTCATGAACGTACGGAGACATTGTACCCCCAATATTTCCATTTGCTAATAGTTTCGGG
>NW_019737988.1:808897-833291 GCF_002891405.2 Cryptotermes secundus
CACGAAGAAAAACAAATAAAGAGGTGTGGAAAAGCATTTATTGCATAAAATATTATATTTTAATTAGTTCCTAAAAATTTCGTTTTTAAAAACCAATTTTTGTTGAAGTTGTTTAGGAAAAAGTAACTACATGCATTTCAGCGACATAAGGTTTAAAGGGCCTGCCAGGACAGGGGTGAGATTTAAATACCCTTTGTGCCAGTCAAAGAGTTAATACTTAGACCCCCCTGTCCTGCATATTGACACACATCTGTGGAAAGTTACACATACCTAAGCATAATAATTAGCCATCATTTTAAATATACGATCAATACTTTTATACATTTTTATATTTTCCATGCTCTTTATATCATAATGAATTTTATTAGAACATTAAATTGCTGAACTGTGCTCGCTATGTAAATAGTGCAGCACAACCGTCAGTTTCAGGAATATGGATCCATATCATGACCATAAATTTTAATCACTTGAGTTATGTTCATAAGTGCCTGATAATTACCTAAACTGTATGGTCAAAACATATAGCATAAATTACATTTACATTAAATAAGTAAAATATTGTGACATGTCTAACCATTGCTGGGCAGCGGGAGGTGAAATGAGTTACCACAAAGACAACCTTGATAACCAGTCGGTTGCCAAGTTACGCAACAGTAAGGAAATTGGTGTTTCTCTGTGCCGTGCCGAAGCACGCTGGTTGCTATGCAGCAATAAACAACTCTCAGCAGCGTTGCCAAGCAATGCCTGTAAACACAGCGATTATGCAACAGGGAAGCGAGGTTCATTTTCTGCTGTCTGGCTGAGGGTTTATAAGAGAATTGGAATGCCTAACCAGTCAGTTGCAGTCTACGCTGGAGTGAGTTGAAGTCCATTGTTATTGAGTTGTATTGAGTGAATGGCAGTGACTCCAGCAGGAGAAGTGTGATACTGCAGATGGCAGTAGTGGTGAAACTGTGAATTGTGTAACTGTTCAATAAATTCATTATATCCAAGACGGCGTGAAATTATTTGTCGCGTGACATATACCCAACATGTGACAATATATACCAACATCTGTTATCTTCATTGAAGATATCCCCACTTTGTTGTGTCGACGGTTATAATATAAGTAATTAAATATAATATTTTAATTAAAGTGGTGCCTGAGTAAGCACCTGGTTCCCTGAAGTGATGTCCCAGATGCTGCAGTCTTAAGTAAGCTAAGACCGTACAATCACATAGGAAGTGTGAGGCTGTTCATCCTTGTTCAGACACCTTTCAGAAGTGGGGTTTGTGGTTAGTCAGTTTAAAAATGGTGTCCTATAAGTAGCCACCCATCATACCTTTCTCCTGTTTAATTCTAATAGTTCTAATAGTTTTGGGAGAGGGTCCTTGAAGAAACCCTCACAGTATGTTTTATGGTCTTTGTTCATCCAGTCCCTGACGCACTTTTTTGAAATGCCCACCGGGATTCTGCATTATTGTTCAGGCTCTGTAAATCAATGTTCAGATCCCATCCTTGCCACTTGATCAGCAATTTCTTTACCCCGAAATCTGTGACCTGGGATCCATAACAGTTGAACTCTGTTATGATCAGACAGTTTCACAAGGACTGATGGCAGTCCCAGCCAGTTTAGAGTTGATTTAGTAATTGATGCTTTAATAGTATACAGAATATAGATGTTTTCATTTTTGTAGACCCTGTCTATATTTCATGGTGCACATGCCTTCATAACAGATACTTCTGCTGGGTTATGCTGCTCTAAAGTCTTTAGTATTCTACTGATTGTCACTCCTGTCAAAGAGACCATTTTTTATCCCATTTCTGGTATTGCTGCATGAGAGTTTTCCTGCATTACATTAAGTTTATTTTAAGTTATGCTGGCATTCTTCTTTGTTATACATGAGTTAAAAGGATTTTTAGAATCCTTCACGACTTCTAGATAGTTTACACATTTGTAAATTGCTTGGCTATCTTAAATCTGTGTTATATTTTTATGTAATAGGTGCATAATACGTCACACATTAACAGCATATGCCTCTTATATTCAGAAACATTTTTACAAGAGTATATCACTAAATAAACTAGTTTATTAATATAGTATTGAAAGTTATTACATTGTTGCAAATGTGAATGTCTGAACACTTATGTGTGGTCATATTTGAGATGAGGTCAGACATGCATATGGCATAAAGAGTTAACAGCAATTTGTATGCTTGAGGAAGAAGAAAAGGGTGATTTAGCATCACATGTGAAATTACAAATGTTTTAAATACGTGTGTGTCAAAATTTTGCTGCCATATCTGTATTCATACATATTGTATTGTAATCTCATATTAAACTTCGTCACTATTAGTCTGTTGTGACTGGTCTCATGTGCGGGTTGTTCTAGGGACATCTGTAGCCATCAGCGAGAAACACAAATTAAGGTATAGCATATGTATGCGTATAAACAGAAATATTAATACAAAGTGTATCACAATATAACTTCGCTGAAAAGTGGTGGTCACTCGGTCAGTACACTTCGCTTGCGGACTAAAACCACGGAGTGTTTTTTTTTGTATGTCACATTATGTACCCACATAACAATAAATCAGCCACATTGCACACAATTACTTCAAAACCCTAAAGTAAACTGGACAAAGGTGAGCACTTTTTAATGTATTTTCTTTAAGTAAAATCAGACTGATGCCAAAAACATCATTCTGTATGTAAACTTTAGCTTTCTAAAAACAAAAATATTTGTGTATCGGAGATAGTCATTTAATATGAGAATTTTGTTATTGTAGTTAATTGACGAACAAGTTCTTTGTGTTCATGGAGGTCTGTCACCAGAAATCCGAACTCTTGACCAAATCCGTAGCATTGAAAGAAACCAGGAAATTCCACATAAAGGTATGATATGAGATTATTAGTTTCTTTGGGATCCTACTAATATGTAAATTTGTTGAGTTTCCTGATATATGAATAATTATTTTCCAGGAGCATTTTGTGACCTTGTGTGGTCAGATCCTGAAGATGTTGAGACCTGGGCTATAAGTCCTAGGGGTGCTGGTTGGTTATTTGGTGCTAAAGTCACACACGAGTTCATGTTGCTCAATAATTTGAAACTTATTTGTAGGGCACATCAGTTGGTGCATGAAGGTATGTACAAACTTCAGTACGTGTTTGGGAATATTTTACGTTTGATCAGAATTACTACAAACAATAGTAATATTGTTGATGTCCACAGATAACAAACAGAGTATACATGTGATAGAGCTTTCAGGTCTCTTGTGTTAGTACATTAAATGTCCTCTGTTATTTGTTGCTCAGCAAAGAACTTGAAATTGGAAATGATAGGAGTGGATCAGGGGGCACACTGTAGTGTGGAATATTCATGGGTGTAAAGGGCGGCCGGCGTGTAGGGCTGACAACCTTACTGCCATCTATGATCCTATTGTCTAGAAAATGTGGGAACCTCAACATCTCACAACCCTATGGGCCTTCATGGCCTGTTACAGGGATACCTTTATTTTACTTCTTTACTTTTAGGAGTTGAGCGTTGTGGTAGATAGTTTTCCTACCTAGTACCTTGTGATTCATGCTCCTTTATGTTCCCACTGTTTAAAACTTTGTACACAGCTTTTGTTTCTTTCTGTTGCTCAGAATATATTCATCTTGTTTCCAGGTTTCAAGTATATGTTTGATGACAAGCTGGTTACTGTATGGTCAGCCCCTAATTATTGCTATAGGTGTGGTAATATAGCATCAATTCTTGAATTCACTAACATTGACACTAAAGAACCCAAACTTTTTCAGGCTGTGCCTGATTCTGAGCGTGTCATACCTCCTCGTACCACCACCCCTTATTTCTTGTGATAATCTCAGCCTATCAAGTGGATGAAAACTATGAACATTCATATCAGTACACTTGTCAGTAGGAAGACTTTGTGATATTGAAATTGTCCTGCATAGACAGGATACTGAGGTGACATCATGACAGTTTGCATAAAACACTGCTTCAACACTGTGTTGATCGTAGTTGTACATTATATATAAGGTCATTGATGCTGGTATGTATACAAACAATCAGTTACCAATTCCTTTGATAAATAACTGATGAACTGTAGTGAATTGTTCGTACAGCTTTGAGATTGCACTGGTCTTTGCATGACCTCTGTGGAATGTGAGGTTCTCACAATGATGATGTAGTCATCTGGGTTGTAACATCTTATAGTTTGGAGATGGCCTGACTTTTCTTCTCTGAAATTTTGGGCTCCCTCTGTACTACACAGTATTACAATTGAGAAGACGATACTCTTCATGTATGGCCTTTGTTTCTTCATTTAAGTGATAGTATTTGATTAAATTGCTGCTCTTTCTGAAATTCTGTGTTAATGGGAGAATAGAAGGCACATATAGAAGAATCCCCACGCTTAGCCACATTTCCGTTTTTAAAACTGTAAGCCATATTGGTGAGCAAGGATCTCTACTCAGTTAATGGGAATAGAGTGCTGTTACCCATGTTGTCTTATGTGGATGTAGAATAAAAGTATAACAGGGAAGAATTTAGCTCTTCAGTTTTCTGAGGGTAACATCATACTAAATTTATTGTGTATGTGTGCATGCATGCCTTTGAATGCATGTATTTACAAGGAAACAGGTGTAAAGAAGTTTTCCTGCTTTGAAAGCTTCTTTAAGGTCAGTAAGTGAACTCCTGGTGCACAGAAATGTAAAAATATTTTGGAAATAAAAAATTAACCTGTACATATTGTAAGCAGTTCTCTAAGGGAATTTGTCTTTGAATTTATATATGCATATTATATCTGATTTGAATTTTGTATTAGTATAAATGTGAAATGGAAGAGACCAGGTGAAGTACTTGCCAGAAAAGGGTCCAAAGAGATGAACACTAAATAACTATTGACATTGTGAACTTCCTCACCATTTTCAAGATAGCAGACAGAAAAAGTGAAAAACATGTACATATTGTCACTAGGTGATACATCACTTAGTGACAAAATGATACATTTTAACCGACACATTGTTAGGCTTTTACAGTAGAAGCCCTTAATTATGCTAGTTTATGTTGAAATGGCATTGAGAGATGTGATAGTAGCAGCTAACATAATTTTAGAAATAGTTGTGTGAAGAACCCATAAGGACTGTAATAAATGCAAGTGCTGGGTCCATGAGTGGATGAAGGAGGAATGCTTCTTACTTGTAATACTGTGCTGAAAAGTCATAATCATCAGGCATACAAATGTAAAGTTTTATGTTACTCGAGAGGAGTTCTGAGGTGAAGACTCACTTGAAAATCACTAGACTGGTCCAGGTGTGAGTCTCAGGAGATACCTGGACCATGCATTTCCTGAGTAAGAGAAACATATTTCCAATTTTCTTTTTAACTGTGAATTTTGAAACATAAACTCTTTAGGAAAGAAATCTACATCTTTGAGACCTAAATCTATGTTTATATTGTAATACACCAGGTAAGCTTGGCATTTAAAATCATGTAGAGGTTTTCCTCTGAACTAAATGGATTAACAGATTAATATTTAAAAAATCTTTGATATCCAGCAATCTGATAACAAGTTATCTTGAATTTTCATATAATGTAATTCCTTAACATGTTTTGAAGTAATTTTTCCATCACTGGGGGTATGTCTTAAAAAGAAACCACTGAATTACATGTATTTAAGAATATATGCACAATATTAAGACCCTGTGATTAAAAACCTTTACTGTTTAGGATTTGAGGTTCTCACAGCCATGTTTATGAAGAGTTCTGTCTTCTGGAATATAATGCTGTGTAGTCTGTTGAGAGCCGACATTTCAAAAAGTCAAAGAATAAGCTGAGCAGGAAACCAGCAGAGCTCAGCTTGCCACATGTTTTCACACTGCTTTCTTGCTAGGCTTATTCTTTGACCTTGAAAATGGAGGTGATGTTCCTCCAAAAGTAGGTCGATGTTCAGTGGGCTACATAGCGTTAATCCCAGCAGGTAGAATACTTCAACCTTACTATTGTTTATGGTCAATATCTTGTTGCAGTATTGCATTTTGTTATTTACAAGAAGATTAAGAAATGTTTAAAATAGTTCTTGTATAAGTTAAAACTTTTAAACATTTTTCTATATATGTAGTGTTCGACTGAGTAAAGTTAATTATATTGTATCTGTTTAAAATTGAGCCGATTGTAAGTGTAGGTAGATGTTATGTTCGTTTTCCATCTGTTGGAGTTGAGTTATTAGGCATTTCCCCAGCTGGGAGCATGTTAGTACATAAAAATTCCTAACTCTTGTTTATGATAATGAAGGTTTCTGGCAGAATAGAATGATAGGACTTCTAGTTTGAGACTGAAATCTTTTGAGAATGCTTAGATTAAAAACAGTAACTAACAGAATTCTGTACTTATATATAACAATGCTAAAATTAAGATTTAGATGATCAGAATTCTAGATTGAATTTGTGTGGAAGGAGCCCTCAGAATCACCAGTGCATATGAACAAATACTAAAACAAGTAGCTGAGATCTAAGATTGAAATTAAATTTTAAAATCTATTAATATTTCAGATGTCACAAGCTGTTCTGCTAGTAAGCCAGTACAATATGGTTATCAGTATGTTATTTGAGTGGCATCTCACTGTTTCTTGATTTATGTTAATTCAGATCATTTTCATTTTATTTCAATTAATATTAATTTTTTAACAAAATACTGGTAAATGCCTATACCTATGTGCCATCATCAGCAGCAATTTGACACTGTAACCTGTCATTTTATATATTTATTTTGTGTAGATTTTCACATTTCATGATCTAAAGTCACTTGTGCTCAGTGCCATAAGAATGGAGTTTGCATTACATTTCAAATGCGTATGCCCTTAACCTTTTGGAACCACAAGCTAATCAGATCAACTCAGCATACTTGTATTAAAACTGTCTTGGCCAAAGAACTCAATTGATTGTTCATGACTCAGTACAGCATCTATGTCAATAGGTGACATCAAATGTGCTATATAGATGTTTAGAAGAAAGCACAGGCTTTCACATTATTTATTCCCGTGGATGTTTGAATGTAGTGTGAGGAATTATTGCAGATTTTCCCAAAGCTGGTAGGTCTGTGGCAGGGTTTGGCAGTCAGAGGGTTTAAGATGCATATTGTTAAAACAAAGTAACTGAACTTTTTGGGCTGAAATGTTATGTAAACTGCAAACAAAGTAATCGAAATGTATGTGAGAGCTAGGATCAAATTTACATACCAAAACATTTATGTGTATTGACAGCCTTATCTTAAATCAAGAATTGATGATTCAATATAAACATGGTAATTGACAAATCCACAAAAGATTTAATTGGAACAATTTTAAGAACTTTGTACCTCTTGGACTGATCTAGGCATATGCAAGGATCAATTTTTTTTATAAAATCAAGAATAAAAGATCTCAATTCAAATGCTGATTTTTCACTCTCAGACTTCAAGATTTTTCATATAACTGCTTTTGCCTTCCTATTCTCATTCTGCCCATGGTGAAAAGGACATGATTTCTAAAAATTTAAAGAGTTTTTTTTAGTTCCTGATGCAGCACCAAGATGCCATGGATCCTCAATGTCTAATAAGTATTGTCACATGTTGGGTGTTTCATGCGCGACAAATAACTTCATGCCGGTTTGAATCTAGCAAATTTATTCCACACTCGCTTTTACACTTACACAATTCACTATTTCCCAATTACTGCCATCTGCAGTATCACAATTACTTTTCCTGCTGTAGTCACTTCCATTCACTCAATACAACTCAACTTGTAGCTGCTGGACTTCAACTCATAATGAATACTGGATACTAGTAACTCCCTAGTTCAACTCTGATGAATACTCCTCGTTATGTAGCTTCTGCACTGACAACACAGAAAACAGTTATGTGATAGCTACCACTGTTGTGATACGTCGGGTTTACCGATTGCCTGACAATAGTCGCTGCATGGACTCACCTGTTGCGTGATGTCACAGCCTAGTGGGGAGGAGTGTTTACCGAGTGTTGTGTAATGATGGAAGGAGTGGGGGTATGTGATGTCATTTGCAGAAACACAAGAGTTCATGTGACCCCTACTTCCTGATGCTCCCTTCTAAAGGTTGTTCGTCCCAAACAGCCTAACAGAGCATCTCCATTCCTTTTCCTTTGGTGTTCGCCTTTGGCAAGCTACATCCACCCTCTTTCTTCAAGGTGCTCGCACCAAGCAGCTCCACGGTCCAGCAGATGTTGATTCCATTGTCTCACATTCATTCGTCGCTCATTCGCTCGTTCTAGCTGCGGAGGCCGGTGCTCCTGTGTTACCGGTTCCTCCACCATGCGCTATTCCATTTTTTCCGTTTCGGAGGGGGTCGACTCCTCCACAGCGTCCAGTGTCTCACCTCTCTTAATCTACTGGAAATCCAGATGGTTTCCTTCACACCCTCCAACTCGAGAGCTTGTCCAAGGGCCTCGTGTAATGTCTTCATGCTTCTAGGAATGGGTTCCTTGAAGTTTCGGCTTCTTATTCTGTTGTCTCCTGGGTGCACTCGTCTTTCCTGGGATCTTGCTGCAGCATTGATTACTTTGATAATATGTGTACCATGTTTATCCGGTATCATTATTCAGTACTTGCAATATTGTGATGGCTGGGTCTAGAACAGCCAAGATCAGATCCATATATTCAATGCCCATGTAAACGTGGGTTTCTGTATCCATTAGGCATTTTTGTCATATTGCCTTTAAGGTTACCATGTTAAATTGTACACTGTGTTCATTTTACAAGTGTGACAGTTGAAGTAGTGTTTGCTACTGAATACAGAGAGATGAGGGGAAACAAATTTAACCAGCATGTTTTGACTTGTTATCCAAATTTATCTGTTATCTAATATTGCACACCATACTTCCTCAGTATAGGTTAATTCTTACAGATATATGTTATCATGTAAAAATGATCCAATCTTAAGTCAGGGCTGTCCAGTTTAAGGCCATAGGGCTATAGTATTGTCTCAAACATAATATTATAATACAGCCTGCAGGTAGGTACCTACCTATGGCCCACATTATAAAAATTATATATTTTTTTTTCAGTACATTGATGCAAATGTCTGCCCTGCAATCATTAGACCTATAAAGCACAAGCAAATGAAAAAGAATAGCCCCATAAAGTTAAAAAATGTTTATTTATATTAAATATAGCTAGACTAATGGCATTTGAAAACAGCCACTGAAGGATTTCTATATTGTATTTATATTTCACATGATATTGGGGTCATAGGAAGTCCATATTTCTCCAACTTGGGGGTGAAGGGCGAGATTCGACACCTTTCTGAACGAAGAGGGAAGGGGAAAGCATTAATGTTTGTTTTGGGGAATGGAAGGATCTCTTATGTGCTGTGCAACACTCGTGTGCCACCAGTTGGACAGCCCAGATCCAAGTGAAACTGAAAGGGCCACTGGACACAGTCCAGGAATGTTTCCAGTGGTCACCAGAGTTGCAGAGTGTGACTTCACAGATCTTCGTGGTGCAGTTGACATGACATCTTGTAATTTCCAATTTTTGTTAAAATTGGGTCTATGGTGTAACCATGTAGACCTCTGGCTCACATTAAAGAAGCATATCTAATTGCTGAGTAAAACAAGTAGAAGGATACCATGTTCAAGTGCAGCCTTGAATTATCACTAATATGTCAAGGAGGTGCATACTTCATTAATTTGCTGAAAGATGTATCTATGGTGGTACAGATGTGTTCAGTTTTATTGCTATAAGAAATATTTTTTGGGATCATGTCCATTGACATTTTAGATTTGCCTTGTAGCTCTGTTATTCTGTGATTAATGGCACATATACAGAAGTGGCTTGTATTTTATATATGTAAATCAGTGTTCTGTTCGAATTATGATTTTGCCTAATTTACATGTTTTGTCATATTAAGCATGTTTACATGGAGCCCCTTTATTATAAAGTGATATACAGCATTTACTGATAGAATTTTAAAATTACATATTTTCTATTTATTTCATTACTGTGTAGTTTTGTTAATTGGAAAGTTCAAACAGAAGCGACTATTACTTATGTGAATAATAATTAAGATTCTTGTGGCACATTAAGCCTAGAGTTGCCTTTATACAGAACATGAAGGAAAATGAATGTAAAATATATTGATTTCAAAGTGAAGAAATGGACTGTGTCATAAGGCATTAAAACATTAATTCTTTTCTTAATACTTTCAGCCTGGAGGACTATAAATTATTGAATCTCCCTGCGTTAGAGGCTTTTACAGAAATATGAAAAATCAGTGAAGTTCATTAATTTTTTTATGTAAAATATGTACTTTTTATACCCAGAAATATAAGCTTAACTCAAAAATAAAATGAAATTAGTTTAGTAATCAGTCAACACAACAGTTCTGTAATAAACATATCAGTACTACTGCATTAGCATTTGTTCATTGTGTGGAAGTATTGCTGTATGTTTCAACCCTCCTGGGTCATCATCAGGAAATCATTACATGAATATGTCACTTGTTATTGGATTGTTTACCAATATAGAACCAGATCAGTAACATTTTTTTTTATTTTCTATGGATATATTGTCAATTGTTAATTTTAAATATAAAAATTTACATTTCATTAAAAGTAAAATTCCAGTTAATATAAAAATTAAAATTTGCAATTCTTCTGATTATTTTTCATGGTGTGATCCTACAAAGCAGATTAACAGCAACAACGATTTGCTTGAGGGTACTAAGGACAAAGTGTACAGTGCAGTTATCTTCCCAAATAATAAGTGCTGCCTGATGATGGTCCATGTGTAGCCGGGACATGTAGCAAGAACAAATATAGATATTTAATGCCATTTTAAAGTATTCAACAAACACTTTTTAGTGAATTAAATATATTTTAGTGTCTTTTAAGAAAGGATTGACTTTGTTGCATTACAGACGGAATACTTTACAATTTTAAATGGTTCCCCAATGCAACAGAATGCTGAAATATAATATCATATAATGATTGTCTGATGATGACCCAGGAGGGTTGAAACATGTAGCAGTACTTCCACACAATAAACAGATGCTAATACAGTAGTACTGATTTGTTTATTACAGGATTGTTGCGTTGACTGATACATTAAGAATACTAATATGTATCACACAACAGGATGCATACAGTAAAGGTTGTTTAGTAATGTTAAAGTTGTAAACCCCGAAGCTTGTACATGAGTATACTGTACAGTAATATGTTGTACATAAAAGTGTGAGTCACTTCAGTGTGTAACAAAATTTCACCCTACAAAATCACTCCCAGTAGCTTTGAATTTGGAATACAATCTTCAGAGCACTCCCCTAAATAAAGACCCACATCACACTTCTGGCAATATGCTGTTGTGAATCTTTTATCCTTTTCACTTGTATTTGCATCACCATAATTCCATTGATAAGTAATCCCCAATTTTCAGTTAAATCAATAGTGTTTGTTTGGCAATTCTTTATTTGGTGTTAGTGTGTCTTCTACTCATAGGTAAAGAGTTTCAGGCTAGAAAATCAAATATCCGTATATACAGTATGCTCCTTGCTCTTCATTTGCTGACAGAGCCTGTTTGTTTGCTCTGAGTGCAGGCATGTGTTCTCCGTTAATAGGTGTGTGAGCCTGCATCTCTGTGTTGTGCACATAACCACTTTCTACCTCATGTAACAAAAAAATTTTGATTTCATATATACACGGCTTCCTTTTTATGTACACAAATAAGAGTAAGTGCCTTCAAAATGCATATAGAACTTCACTAATAGGTAGATTTTGTGTTTGTGTTCTTTTATGTTGTCTTAGTGTTTTAGGTTAGGCTATTTAGTATTGGTTGAATTTTATATAAGGCAACATAACTGATTGTTCTCCAGTACATGTATTTCATGGTTTAGATGCAACACTCTCAAAGCTGAGAAGTATCGTAAGACATGCACTGACTGTGCAATTGATTTGAATTATTGGTCATTTCCACCATTACATAACCTTGTACTGCTAGTGTGTGCAGTAACAATGTGTACAAGTTTTCAAATCCTGTAAAGTTACATGTTTCCACTGGGCAAGTATGATTTTCCATTTCCAGAGGTCCTTGCTTTCTCATCTTTGTTGTGATGTGTAAATGTTGGTTTTAGTCTGCATAGTTTTGAATATATCATAAAAAAAATTCTAAATGTCCCCATGAGCACATTATCCTCAGTAGGGGCAAAGATCATTCCTGACATCTACTCCCCTATAATTCAGAATCAGAGTAGGGATGTTAGGTTTACCTTTGAATGTTTTGTTATGTCTACTGAGGAGTGATTTCTTCTGTTGCAGCTGTTACTAAAATGTTTTGCAGAGTGTTTATGCTAGCAGACTTTACTGTATCCTTGAGAACTATAGTTATTTATAATTTATGTTGTATGCTCTGACATATAATTTGGTCATGAATAATATCTGGGAAACATGTGAGCTCAGATGGTATAGTGATGCGCTATGGGCTGGATGGCCAAGGTTTGATTCCGAGCAGTGGCAAGAGATTTTTCTCTGCTCCCCAGACCAACCCTAGAGCTCACCCAGTCTCCTATTCAGTGGGTACCAGGGATGAAGTGTGAAGCTGACCACTCATCTCAAGCTAGCGCCGAGGTCAAGAATGGTAGATCTATACCCCCACTGCACCATAAATTTTCATGGCATGATGCTTAATTAAGCAAGGGGATAACTGCACCTTTACCTTGTATAATATCTAGAATTCGTACAGTACTCTCCATTATCCAGCTAGCTTGGATAGCAAAGTTTACTTTAGGCCTCTATTTGTACACACAGTTTAGCCAACAGGCAAGTATTTTATATTAGGACCTTGATAGAAGCATTACAGGTAAATTTGTGAAAACAAATGTGTAGCTTTTGAGTAAAGATACCAATAGAGTTGATGCAAGTTTTTTAAAGATGGCAGTCTTACTATGGCATGAGATGACAAATGTGACTCCTAGCTGCTGAAAGTACAGTTGGAGATGTCGACTAGGGAACAATGCACATATATTTCCTAACATTTAACAATCGCAACTACCAAACAATAGCAATACTGCTACAATCAATGTACTATTATGATCAGACAAAATGTTTAAAGGATATACAGCAGTTGCACAAAACAATGCAGACACTACAGTACTATACACATTTTTTTTATTAATATGGTAATGGACCAACATTTGCCTTCAATACAGTCATAATCCTTGGAATGGACTAGTACAAATTTTGGACAGTTTCTAGAGGAATTATATACCATTCTTCTTGAAGAACATCTTCAAATTGCTTTAGAGATGTTGGAGGTAGGAACTTCTTCCTCACTCTGCTCTCCAAAACTGACCAGAATGGTTCAATGATGTTCAAATCTGGTGATTGTGCTGGCCAGTGAAAATGTTGAAGTATACCTTCATGTTCTCCAAACCATGACTGAACAGTTCCAGCTGTGTGAATGGGGGCATTGTTGTCTTCAAAAACTGCATCGTAGTTAGGAAATAATGTCTGGATCATGGAATGCAATCTGATTACCCAACCTGTCCATGTACTCCCTTGCAGTAATTCGATTATGAAGGGTAATAATGTGACCAACAGAATACCATGATATTGCTGCCCAATCCATCACATAACCTCTCCCATGTTTCACTGTTGGTATCAGGCTTTCAAGATTGTAGGCTTCCTTGGGCGTTCTCCAAGCGTAAACTCTTCCTGATGCAGGAACAGCGTGAAGGACGACTCACCTGACCATATCACACACGCATTTCCATTTGTCTGATGTCTTAGGTTTTATGGTCGTGACGCCATTGTTTGCGGATCTGGGCATTACTTTCAGAACTCAAGAGGTTTAGCTACTGCAGCCCTACCGTGGATGTTGGATTTGTGAAGCTCCTGTCGGACAATTCTTTTTAAGAGGTTCGTAGAGATGCATATTCAGTTCTGTGATTTTTCGAAACAGTCCTTCTCAATTTACGGCGATCTCTTTCTGTCAGTGTCGACTTTCGCCCGCTGTGATTGTCTTTCCATGATTCGTGTATTCCGATATAACATTAGACACCGTCGCTCTCTATACACGCCCAATAATGTGGCAGTTTTTGTCACCCATGTTCTAGAAATGCGCACCAACGATCTGTCCTCTTCTTTACATAAGTGGGCATGTCTCTATTTTTCGATTTTTTTTTCACACAGACAGCAGCTCAACACAATCACAAAAACACACAAATCACGAGCATGAATTATACGCATTATTGGAATGTTTTCCTTCAACTTCAAAATGTTATGAGCGGTTAAGAGCGTCTACACAGCGCCCAGTGTGTTTATCGGTGGTGATTGTGTGTATATCTTCACATGGCTAACTTTATTTGTTGTGTGTGATTAGAGGTTCTCACGGCAGCCCACCCACAAATCATGTAAATGAAGTGCTCTGAAAGGGTTGAATTTAAGTGAGTTCATATTTTAACTGTCATGGTAGCATTAGCGCCTACATGCCTACTTTATCAAATTCTCTACTTCTCAGTTACTCTTACAAGTTTGCATTTTAACAGTATCAAACTCGTAAAGTAATTTGGAGTTATAAAATTTGACAGAACAGGTAATAATACTTCCATGGTAATTGAAATATCAACTGACATAAGATTCCTTTCAAATCATTTTACTCCAACGAGAACATTATTTTGCCTTTCAGTCTGTTGCCTAATTAATTCTTTCCTATTTGCTCGATTTACTGCAGAATAATCTGACCTGAAGAAACCGTTGTGATATCTGCTCTCAACCGAATCACAAGGAGGGCCGAGAGCGTAAGAATAACTAGTAACACCCAGTTCCTTAATTCGCACGCTGCATTGGTGCATGACAGCAGTGGCTTGCAACATAAGACTTCCGTCAGGAGACTTTCTCCTGGATGTCCTATGAGGTCTACTAATCACAATGGCGTGAATCTTGAATCTCCCGATGCCTTCTTTAGGTATCTCGCTTTTACACTGTCTAAAGTCTTTAAGTTATTTCTCTGCGATGTCCCCATAGCATTTTTAGTCCGTACGTTAAAATTGGCGCCATTTTTATAATGAAAAGTGTCATCCATTTTCAAACGATAACTTGCTTATGCTCGAAAATCCGCCACGTTACGTATTGGGGATGTGCACAGTGAAGCCTTTCCCATTAGTGTGTAGGTTTATTTCCACAAATTTATAGTACCTAACGATTCCTAACCGCTCCTGGCCGTACTTGATTTTGTCCCCATGCTTCATTCTCCCATACTTCCTCAAGATCATTATTTCGGGGTTTCTTTTATTTATTTCTGCCCATTACACCAATTGTTGAAAGATTCTTGCAACTCATGAAATGATGTAGAGACCATCACGAAGTCCATTCGCGCAGGCACAAATTTCAGTCTTCCTGTCGTTCCTATGAATTGCCTCGTTCGGATCAATGTTAAACAGCAGCTGATTTAAGAGATCTTTTGAAGTACCTTCTTCTAGTCATTCAATGTACATCCAAGCCAATTCGGGGGTCGTTTTTAGGTGTTCCTTTTGTAGTTCTCCTGTGTGGTGGAGAAGGCTCTCTTCTTACCTAGCTGCGATGATAGACGCTTTTCTGAGCAGGTTTCGTTCCTTAATTTGTCCCTAGGTTGCTGACTGAAAGAGTTGCTCAATGCGCGGACAAAACGCCCGACCTCTTCCTCTTCTCGTCTTCTCTTGTTAGCCATTCCCTGTATTCGTTTTCGGTTGCAGCATCCTGCTGATGCTCCATGTGGCGCTGCTTCTGAATTTCTTAATTTGCTTCAGTTTTATTTTCATTTGTCATCTCCTCTGTCCCTCTCGAATATGTGTTCTTGATAGGCAATTCTTTATCATTTCTTCGAGTTTGTTTCATACGGTGTGTTCGATTCTTCTTGTTATCAGCTCGCTTATACTTTCGACGTGTTTCCTCTGGCTTCTAATATACAGTTTTATTTTCCGTAGATTCTGTTTTGTTAAATATGTCTTCGTTATGCAACAGATTTGGCTTTGCAGTCTGCGCATAAACATATCAAATTTTACTTTCTCCAATTTATGATATTAAATTCTCTTGCGCCAATACCTACAAGGTCCTTGTGTGCCAGACGTGGCACCTGTCACATGCAACTGCATTATCATTTTCTGTACCTGTTTTTCCCAGATCCCTCATTCTATACTTTCGCTGTGTTGCTGCTGTTGCCGCTGTTAGGTGTGCTGTCTGTGCTCTATGGATGCCGCTTTTCCCCTTAGCGCTTTTACTTTTACATCACTCTAATCGGTAATGCTTTAGGCCGCTTTAGGTCGACTTCATTGCGATAGTTCGCTTGGCACTTTCAAATTCGAAATTCAGATTTCGAAATGTGTGAACTTATCGCTGGACTTGAAGTCACTTTCCGCTTCTCTTGCGACATACAGTTGCCTCATTTTATTTCACTATCACCTTATCTGACACTGTCCCTCACATTTCAGCCTCCATATTCTCGTTGTAATTTTCCCTTGCTCCAGAGCCAGCATAAAAACAAATGTCATTCTCTTACGAAATGAGAAAAATGAGTTTCGTTACAATGGGCCAAGTAATTAAATAAATTTTCATTACATTTCCCTTTCATTGTGAGGCGATTACATAATAGATGATAAGCCATGCCAGGGTTAACGAATGGAGAAAGCTAAAATCGAATAAGATGGAGCATAATATTAAAACGAACATTAAAAACTAATTTATGAAGGCGTGTACGGGATTCATCTGACTCAGAATAGACCGGTGTCGGCTCACATGATTGCAGTAATAAACCTTTAGTTTCCGTGAAAATACGGAATCCCTTGGCCAGCTATGCAACTGTTAGCTAATAAGGAAGACCTGTTCTCTAATGCATCTGCATGCCAGAGCTAAGGACAACTGTGCCACAACCACGAATCAATACCTGAAATATATGTGGCACTTTTCAACCACGGCGTAACGAAATTCTTTTCAAAACATAATTTCAGCAGAAAAGATGAGACAGTTTTATTGAAGCCGTCTGTCACATTGCCTATCTGACGAAAAAAAAAAAGGACTGACCAAAACACTTTAACAGATTATAAATTAATACACGTTCAAACAGGCATTAGGACAGAATGTTCTTTCATTAGAAGCTGGAGGGGGAACCAGATATCTATGGACATAAATATGCTCATGAATATTTACCAACAACATTTTACAAAATGTGGCTCTGAAAGGGCCACATATCCATGTATTACTTATGCCACAGCAAGTGTCAATCATTAGTATTGTCAAAATTAGGTCAAGCACCGAAGCTTTGCGTACTGGCTTCGCGTATTGATAAGAAAAAATAAAAACCTCTCAGCAAAACCCGTATTCTTACTTTTTACAAAATCTGCTGAGACCACTGGACAACTGAATTCGAAAAAAAAAGTGTTAGTCTGTTGCTTGCTAAGAGATTCTCGAAAGATGAGTATAAACATATTGATTTTATGTAACTAAGCAGAGAGAAGACATGATACTAAGATAGATATAAGTTTGAAATATCGGTGATTTAAAATGAGACTCGTGTTAATGGTGTAAATGTTTTGAATCTATATTTTGTGTTACATGTAAATGTAAATAAAACATGTCAATAATTTTGACTTATCCATGTAAAACGTCGATCTCGGCAATGTACCGCACAGTATTATGGGTAGTCCGCCATATTGGTTTTCCACCCCGCAGTAGGGATCTGGTATCATTTAAGGTGTAGGGATCGGCTTTCTGAATACTGGACAAAATGTCTGGAAATACTGGGATGGAACAGCTCATCCCAATCGTTAATAAACTCCAAGATGCCTTTACACAGTTGGGTGTTCATATGCAATTGGATCTTCCACAAATTGCAGTTGTGGGCGGACAAAGTGCAGGCAAAAGTTCCGTACTGGAGAATTTTGTGGGCAGGTAAGTGTTTTTGTATCTGACTTTACATTTGAGGTGTTTCCTAAAATGTTCTGCCCTGTAATCAGATTTTTTTACCGGATACTCGAGTTTTTATGTTTAAATTAATGCTTAATAACCACTGTGCCTTGTTTAATAACGACTTTTCAGTCGCAGATTTGACAGTTGGTTTCCTCGAAAATATAAATAATGTGATTTACATGTACAGATGTTTGCAACAATTTTGAAAATTAAAGTTTTGTTATGCCCGGAATTAAATTTAACGGGTCATATTACACCATCCCCATTCAAACGGATGCAGAGGTGGTCCGTGTCTTTACATAGTGGTTGTGTAAGTTCCTGAGTTAATGTTTCTCATATTGCATGTTAAAAGTAAAAACGTGTTCATAGTCGAGCTAATTGTATCGAAGTATTCTGTTACATATTTCTAAAGTTAGGGTAATAATGAGCTGAATCTGTCATTTAATGGTTGAATAGAACATGCAATTAAAGCTGAGTTTCATGCTTGTACCTCATAACCATTCATCCCATTTCTTTACTCTTCACTTAAGAATTGGTTCAGTTGAGTGTTTTTCTTAAGTAGAATTACATTCTTTACATTAAGGTTGTGTACATTTTGTCTTTGTGGTGTGTGAATAGTAACTTCAGTGTTCATATATGACGTTTAGCATGCAGATTAAATCTTAAGGCCTCTTTCTGGCAGTCTTCTCAGTCCATCTTAGGCCTGATAATAGTGTATGTACTTTGTCTTATTCGTATTAATATTGTATACTTTTCGTTGATATTAGACTGATTCACCAAATGTCTTTTAGGGGAATGCATATTTTAAACATAATTACAGTTTTTAATAAATATGTACTTTTTGTGGTTTGTTTTGTTGTGAAAGATGATATCTTGAGAGAAGAACATGAACTGCAAGTGTGTGAAAACAAAATGCTCAGGAAAATGTAATTTAGAATAGAGATATTTATTTATATTCAGATACTTGATTTATACAGGCCACTATTCATTGTTAGGCCATTACATTGAGGATGTTTTTAACTTGGATAAATGATGCAAGAAATTTATACAGGTGATTGGATCAAAGAGTTTTTGATGGTTTAGACATGTAAGAAGAATGTGGGAGACAAATTCATGCAGTCTTTTAAGGGGGAAACTTCTTATAAACTTGATAATATAACTCATCCAAATGGTATCTGAATAGAAAATGAGTTTCAAATATGCTAACCAGTTGAGGTTACAAGCACAGATGACTTGTCAAAGTTTGGCATTAGGTACCAAATGCTGACCAATTATTGTAAAGGAGCCAGAATGGAGACCAAATGAAGATCGGAGATAATATAAGAGTAGAAATGTCTATAGTACTTGAGCACACACATTTTTCTAAAGCTTTTGAAATTGTATACGTCTGTAGTCTTTGACTTTCATTTCTTGCAGACACCAGTCAGTTAATTTATATTTTTTATCTTATCCATCTGTATGTGTGTGTGTTGTGTGTGTGGTGGAGACTGTGATATTGAACACTCTTTGGTATTGCAAAATTAAGAGAGATTTTTGGTCAAGAAAACAGAACAGTAATTTCAGAAGAAGAAAATTTTTTGTTCAGTCGAGAGGAAGAGAGACAACTTCCTGTGCCACCCCTGTCCACATATGTCCAGATCTACAGTGCAGTGACAGATCCATAGGCAAACAGATTACAAATGAAACCCATTCACATCACAGCAGGCGCTTGAAATAATCCCTGTTTATTACATATATATTCCTTATATCTCCATAACGTGCTAAGTTTCACCAATGAACTTATGTTTAGAAATGAGGCAATTTGAAGTTTTAGTCCCTTACATTCTTTGCAAGCATTAAAGTTTTTTTTTTTACATGAAAACACTGCACTTGAGTTTAGCTGTTCTTTTGTCCTCTAATGACTCTGCATAAATTTATTTACAGTTGTATAGATACAGTTTTATGTTTGGAACTGTAGCATTCTAAAATTTGTGCCAAAATCTTTTCCCTGCTTTTCTAATGTGTATTGTACTTGAACACTTGTTTCATTGTGTAACGCATGTCATTTTGGCATTTTGGTTGGGCTTAACAGTTTGCAGCCTAATATTATATTTCAGCATCCTGTTACACTGGGGCACCAGACAGATGGAATATTTCATAATTTTAATTTGCAGCAGGTTCTCAGATAGTTTCTCTGTTATTTTAGGTCACACATTGTAGCAGGATATACATTATTGATGGTTATAGATATATACATATATACAATGGTAAAATTGTACATGTGCTTAACTATTTAAGCACTAAGCCATGAAGGCGTATGGGGGAGTGGATGTATAGATCCACATTTTCTTGACCTCGGCATAAGTTGGAGGTGAGTGGTCAGCTTCACATCCCGGCCACTTTACCCTCGGGGAAGAGCCCCCAGTACCCATTGGGTTGGAGGTTGGGTGGATGCCAGAGCTGGAATGGACGACGTGGAGAAGAGAAAATTTTTGACCTTACCAGGACTCGAACCTTGACCTCTTGGTTGTCCAGTCTGTAGCCAATCGCTGTTCTGACTGCGCTATCATGGCTGCTTATATATTGTCATGTGTATCCAGGGTAACGTGACTAATAATTTTGGATTCTACAAGCCTTAAGGTCATGGGTTCAAGTCCCAATGAGGTCACTGGATTTTTTCAGTTGACCTAATCCTTCCAGCTGCACTATGGCCCTGAGGTTAACTCAGCCTCTAACAGAAATGAGTACCAGGAATTAATTAAATCATTTTCCTGGGGAGTAAAGTGTGGCTGGCGCATAAGGCTGATAACCTTACCACTATCGTTGAGCCAATTGTCTAGATAATGTGGGACCCTCAAGGTCTCACAACCCTATGGGCCTTCACGGCCTGTTACAGGGATAGCTTTACTTTTACCTTACTTTTACATTTAATGATTGGATTTATTTGACAGTACTATCACAATTATACTTTGCTATAACAGTTCACACACTCAACTCCTTCTGGATAACAAATCCCTCTCTGCATAGCTCTTCTTTATACTCAAAAATATGCCGATTCACTGCTGAGTCACTTCTTCCGCGTCCTGTCGTATTCTGGCTTCTCAACTGGCCTCCTTTTATCACTGCTAGGTGGCTGGGATATGAATCACCCCCTTGAAAAAGTTCTGTTTTTCATATCTGTGGTAACAGTCTGTTTGGAAGTCATTACCATGAATATGTCTTCAATAGATTCATCAAAACCCAGAATAACGGTGCATTTCGTGTTACCACGGGAACATGCTCTGCGAAGCCCCGCCCAGCAAATGGACAGGTTGCAGTTTTCAGGCTGCATGTCACAATATATGCATGTATACAGATAAATTTATATGCACATGGGATCAGTTATATTTTACCTGTGATACTAGGCTATGTTCATGCAAGGCTTAATGTTATATTCAGGTATGATATATGTGTTCAGAATATTACTTTATTAATCTGGTGATTGTTAGCTGGCAGAGTAGTTAATGTCTTGACTGCCTGATAGGCATGGTCATCAGTTAATGTAGTGTTATATACATGTGAACACATGTAAGGAGAATGTCTATTAGAAGTTCTTTCCAGTGTTTGTAGGACCGCTGATTATACTTCTGTAATTATGATTGCAGAGACTTTCTTCCCCGAGGTTCTGGAATTGTTACCAGAAGACCACTGATTTTACAGCTTATAAACAGTACTGCAGGTGGGTTACATTTTGTGGTGATAATTTTTTAATGTTTTTTATTTGTATTTATCATAAATTCTGCATGATTCAGCTTGCAAACCTTAGGCATTATTGACAGAGTGCATTATTAAATTCCCTGTAAGGCTTTCATAATACTGATGATATATTTAGGCCACTTTTCTTTTCTAAGGAAAAGTGTAGTAAGGTCATTCAGTTCTTTAACTAATGACTAATTGACTAATTCTGTCACGAGAATTATTCATTGGAGGCTACTTTAACTTCATCCTTTTTAATTCTTTCAGTCAGTAACAGCGATATGGGGGGTGTATAGACCATTGTTAGAGAACAGGATTATCTTGTTATTTGTAACCTCTAATCTATTTCAGTTTCTGTTTTTTCAGCCTGAATATTTTCTAAATTTTGTAACATCCTGCTCAGCTATTCTCTGAAGCCCCAGACTGGGTGGCTGCTTGAGTACCCTTGTCCCCCGTGAGGATAGTATTAGAATGGATCTTAAAAACAAGGGTTAGAGGATGTGGATGAATTCACCTGGTTTAGGATAGGGTCCAGTCGTGGGCTGTTGTGAACATAGCAATAATCCTTTGTGTTGCATAAGAGATTGGGATTTCCTTGACTGGTTGAATGCCTGCTAGCTCTCGAGAAAGACCATATCCCATATAATTAGCTGGCTGATTATTAATAAGTATTACCACAGTTAATAAGTGTCCTGATCTTCCTACATGCAAATTGATTATTGTGTCTTTGTGGAATTTTAATATTGTGACATGTAGATCCATTGCCAAGTAACAGCTGTGTAAACAGGTGATAGTACAACATCCATTTCTAGGGAACAGCTCTGTGGACATGTTTCCCTGGCAATGAGAGAATGTGCAGTATTGGAAGAGACATTTTTTTTGCAGTCTGTGCAGGGCTATATAACGAGGACTGGTAGTTCAAATCTCTGGTCATGAGCCTAAATGGGGTTGGTGCCAAGACGAACTGATTGGCAGTAAACTGCCCGTCATAAAGTAACCCTGACTCTGAGTTGAGTCAGTTGAGAGTTGCAGTTGAGAGAAGAGTGAAGCGGGTAACTGAGACCAGAAACAATTTGGGAACCCAGAGGAAGGGGAACGTTTACCATTGGAAACTGCTGCTAAGCAGTAGCTAGTGAAAACTGAGAAGGCTTTGTGTGTGCTGCTGTTATGGTGATCTTTGGAGTGTGTTGGGATGCAGAAGGAGGGATTCGTGCAGAAACTTATTTAGAGAATTAGAAATCTTACATCTGGCATCTCAGTACATACTATCTCTTATGATCTTTGTGATAAAAAACAAACAAATTCATAGTAAATTCAGAGATTCATAGAATAAATACCAGACAGCAAAATAATCTCCATCAGCCTCTTGTAAATTTGAGTAAATACCAAAAGGGAGTTTATTGTTTAGGAACAATCTACCACAACATATTAAGGATATATCGAGTGACACTAAGAGTTTTGAGGTACAACTGAAACAATTTTTACAATTAAATTCCTTTTATTCTTTACAGAAATATTTCAGTTATAAATCTTTTTAAGATGCGAGTAGCTGTCTTGCTTTACAATTAAAAGAAGACAAGATTGTCAGTCTGTGTTCTGGTTTTTAGTTGCTTATTTTAGATATCCACAATCTTTATATCACTGTATACTAGTCTCTATTTCAATTTATTATACTATTAATGTATGTTACACAAAACTCATTAATGACATTGTGTGTTAACTATTGAATTCTTAATTAATAGACTTGTATAAAACTGTACAAATTGTATAAGGTTTGCCCTTACTTTTACTACTAAAATTAATATATTTATTATATTGTATATGTTTATCAGTATTTTATTACAAATGTGTATGCTATTGGATGACAATTGTAATTCTTAGTTGTGACTGTAACTAGGATGATCTCCACATCCACATGAGAATGTATTCTCGACAGGATTTATGGAAGGTGAATAAGTGAAATTAAGTGAAAATGAAATGTCACTCAGACTGTCAGTTGTTTGCAGCTACTTGTGCAAGGGTCCAGTAAGTCCAGTTGTCCAGTTCATTCCAGTCCATACTTTGTCTCTAGTCACACTTACATGACAGCATGTCTTTTGATTTACAGAGTATGCTGAATTCCTACACTGCAAAGGGAAGAAGTTTGTGGATTTTGATGAAGTCCGTCGAGAAATTGAAGCAGAAACAGATCGTGTCACAGGTTCCAACAAAGGCATCTCTAACGTTCCGATCAACTTGAGAGTTTATTCCCCAAATGGTAAGTCAGTGTATATAGAAGTATTTCTCAGTTATGGTTTGATTATAATTTGGAAATTTTTTCCACCAGTTGTTTATGTAATAACATGGTTTAATGAGGACATCTCTTAAAAATATTATAACATCCTACTGTTCTACTTGGACAACCTATATGCCTTCCAACGATACAGACTGAAGAAAGCAAATGAAACAAGGGAAGGTGTTGGTCTGACTTTGCTAATTGTCATTTGGAGTTTCCTTACAGGTCAGTAATAATCTTTGATATTAAAGATGATGTTGACATTGTTTGGCATTTCCTTATGTAAATACTTGAAATAATTTGATTTGTTTCATTTTGGTCTGTCACACTAGGAGGGTCAATCAATAAGTACCCGTGTTAGGAATAAAGACACAAGTTTTTCACAATTTTTTTTTTATTTTTCAACGTAATCTCCTTTGAGGTCGATACACTTTTCCCAACGTTTCTGCCATTTCTTTAACCCCTCCAAAAAATACGA
>NW_019737988.1:833437-833509 GCF_002891405.2 Cryptotermes secundus
GTATGGTGGGTGTGGCAGCAATTCGTAGCGCAGTTCATGCAATTTGGCTACGACAATTCCGGATGAATGTGC
>NW_019737988.1:834721-912955 GCF_002891405.2 Cryptotermes secundus
GGAAACTACTATTACAATAGGTGTTAAATTATATACATACACATATAATGTCTGAAATACACAATGTACACAATTTTCAGCTTTTCACAGTCACAGCAGCCTTCCTGGTATTAAAATTTTTAAAGTTTCTTAAATCTTTGTTGTTTAAGATTAAAATTTTTATAAAACATGCAGGTTCGTGTCACTTCTCCTATTGTCTTTCTTGGAGGTGGCTGATCTTGTGCTGCCTGTCTGTCTTGAGAAAGGAGATTCTTAGTATTGTCTGTGTTTATTCGTGGCTTGCTGTGATGTTTACAGTTGTTTACAGTGTAAACAAAAAGTATTGGTGCCCTCTGAGGATGATCCGTAGGGATCGAAACATGTAAGGGTGATGAGTTTTCAAGTGATAAAACTTAAATAGTCACACTGGATGGTGTTATTTTTGTCTTTGAAATAATTTGTTTTTAAATTGTTTGTTTTGAGAGAATTTAGTGTATTCTTTTTCACATTTTATTGCCTTAAATTCATGATCAGAATATGAGTATAAATTATGCAGTCTGAGCAATAATATTGTGTATTGCACTGATTTACAAATGTATTCAATATGTGAATTGAAGTTTTTTTTTAGATAAAAAACTGAATTTGTATTCTGATGTTTGTTATATTATTGCTGTGGTGTAATTCAGTTAAAGCTCATTTTGATGAATTATTTTTCAGTTCATTGAAAAGAAATGTGTCAGGAAATTCAGGCTTATGACTGAATCTTTGTGTGTGAACCAGCTGACCAGCTCTATGATCTTAATTTTTAATTTCATGAGTAAAAGAGTATTCCTTATTTTGTATCCAGCCAAGTGTTGGGTAGAGATGATGCCTTCAACTAAGTTCATGTGCTCTCTGGTTGTGGCTATCACACACCTCAGGCTGCAGTGATAGATGAATATGGAATAGCAATGGAACGATTAATGGAGGAAAATAAGGAAACTCAAGGAAAACAGTTTTCATGTCACTTTGTCTACATCGAATCCCTTAGACAGTCATCCAGAATTGAATGGAGGCCTCTACTGTGAGAAGCGAGCATCTAGCCATGTGAGCTATGGCGTGACTAGTTTTATGAATATTGTGGCATATAGACCTGTTGCTATGCAACAATCACAGAACAAGGAACTGTACAAGAACCATTGCTAAGTAACGGCTTTGCAAAGAAGCATGCTTCCACAATAACAAGAGGGCGCAGCAATAATGGAAGAGACATTTTCTGTGTTTTTGCAGTTCTGTAGAGAACTGCTGGGGGGGGGGGGGGNGCGTTGCATGCGTGCAGTGTAATAACTCAGAAGACCACAATCTTGTTTAGGATTGTTCATGAATCTTCATGAAGATTGATCAGGAACTTCAAGATTTGTCCTTTGTGCATGTGTTCACCTGTGTTGGAACATTAGGGACAGATGTGATGCTCCTTTGTAAGGGAGACAGGATATTAAAACATGTGTTATGGTTACAGATCTCTGATACTAATATTTAAACAAGCGTACACTTAACAGGCATCTTTGACAAGAGGAATTATATATGAAATAATTAAGATATAACCTCATCCAGTATAATAAGCAGACATTAAATTCAGGTGCAACTATTCACTGTCAGGTTATGACACACAGATAATCCAGAGCTATATGCGTACTAAAAGAATAAACAATCAGTATCAAGGCTTCAGTATTTATTATACACACTAAACGAAAATTAGATGTGTATAAATTGTTTACTGTTCTTTGCATGAAAAACGTTTTGTAAGCATGAGATGAAAGGCCTGAAATTAAATAATTTCAGGTTATGATAGCAGCACAGTGTTGGGCCTTAGCATTTCACATGAGTGTAGGTTCTGTAGTAGGTCTTGAATGAGTAAGAAGTCTTTTGTTTCAGTGTATCTTGTCTGTCGTGTGAGTACGGGTATTTTATGTGGATATTTGAAGTGTAGTGTACTGTATATTTAAAGGGGCTCATTTATGGGAGGTGGTGTTAGACATTGGCCTCCCTGTATCGCTGATGAAATTTAGGACTGGAAAGGCATATGAAAGAAAGTAAGGGAAGTTAATATTATCAAAGCTTATAGAACAAATGATGAGACTTCCTGCTGAATTTTGAATGGGCGTCACACTGCTACACTTAAAAATAGTATATTAATAGAGCACTACATTAGAAGAAGACACATCTGATCTGAATGCAATTTAAACTCTGTAAATATGCATGAAAATAACTGCTACTGAACTCAGTAAAGGCTTTCTTGTGTTCTGTTTTTTCTTAACTATGGTTGTGGTCTGGAGGCCGTGGTTGGTTGCTGAATATGAAAGTTTTAAAACGTACTCAAAGCATCCATTCTGCTTAATTACCTTGAAAACTTCAATAAAAATTTAATGATACATGAAACTCATACATCATCGTGTAAAGTTGCCATGAAATCTGTCTGGTATAAACAAAGACTGAAATGCTATGACAGTTTTTCATAATATTCTTGAGTACAAAATGTAATGAAAATCCATCCAGCAATTCTTGAGCTTTTATATATGTATTTGCAGACATATGAACTGACCGAACTTGGTATGTGCTCCGCAGAGTTGCAGGTGTGCCACGAAAAAAATACATTATATATTGGAAGACATGCATTTTATTGTTTACATTGTTTTCTTTAGTATTGTGATTTCTTCAACACCTACAGACACATTGATAAATGTGGATATGTTAGGTTTTGTTTTTATGTGTCAACAGTGTTGAACATCACTCTTATCGATTTGCCGGGACTGACCAAGGTGCCTGTGGGTGACCAGCCTGCTGATATTGAACAACAGATTAAGGACATGTTGTTTCAGTTCATCACGAAAGAAACTTGCCTCATCTTGGCAGTCACTCCAGCTAATACTGACCTTGCTACATCTGATGCTCTACAGATTGCCAAGACAGTTGACCCTGATGGTAAAGGGGCTGTCACAACATTCTGATGTAGCAGAATGACAAGTGACAGTAATATTGGTGTTATCTGTGTAGACATGGCACATGTATTAGTGTTCTCATTAGTGTGCGTTCTAGTGAGACTGTAATACATGTGGCAGTTTTTAGTCCAGAATATTTGAACTGCATGTAATGGTTGAATATTTTTGTTTAATAGCAGGGATCTTGTTGTGAATACTTTCGTGGCAATTCAAATATATACAGGAAAGATGTGCGATAAAAATTGTGATGGAGCATGCACAGACCAGAAACTGAGATAGAAAAGTAGGTGGCTAAGTTTGTTGCATAAAATTTCTGCCACCCTTTTCATTTTAGTTTCTGGTCTGTTCATGCTTTATCACAATTTTAATTGTACATTGTTCCTGATGTCTTCCATTGACAAAGCCTGATCTCAGCTGTGTATATAGATGTAGTTATACTGACACACCTTGTCCAGCAATTGAGGTTAGCTCTTTCTAGTGGACCCAACAGAGTAGGTGTCTCCCATCCCTCACCTGAAGATGGAAGCAGATCCACTTTCCAAAATGTTGTGTTCTTTTGTCTTTTTTATAATGATGGACAGAGCCCAAAAAGTGTAGTAATCCTGAGGGATGCACAGTTTTTTTGCAGAAAATTTTTAGGAGGCCATTGTATTTTTCATACACATACATTTTGATTATATGCATTGGGTGTGTACCATAAGCTGTTTGATAATTTAATTTTGTATTTATGATGATAATACTAAATGTTCTGAATTCTGCGAGACCCAGGATGTTAGTTCGTTGAGTAAACTGTATAGTAGCTACTGGATTTACTTCTTCTGCTTTATATTTTTGATGGATTGGTTTCAGCTATGTGTTAATTTATTTTCATCCCCCCCCCCCGAATGCTGAGATAAACTTTGAAATGGGCCATGTATTCTCTGTCTTATTCTTTGCTGGTTGATTAATTAACTATCAGCTATTTTTTTTTCTTAAAGCATTATATAAAAATGTGGAGTTTTAAATTTAAGGGGATGAAACATTTGCGTCTAGGTCATAAACTTGTATACATTCACGGAATGTAAAATATTTTTATTCTCCTTTGTTAAGTAGTACATTTTATGCATCCATATATTCTGGACAAGATTTCCACAGATGTTTGCTGTTTCAGCACAAGAGCCTTGCACGCAAGTTGCATTGCACTGTAGTTTTGTATTAGATACAGTAGATTTTTGTTTCAATTATGTTTCAGTTCTGAATCTGACTCTTATTGACCTTCCTGGTCTAACAAAGGTCCCTATTGGAGACCAGCCTCCTGATATTGAGCAACAAATCCGAGCTATGATCTTGCAGTTTATTACAAAAGATAACAGTTTGATCTTGGCTGTTACACCGGCCAATACAGATCTTGCAAACAGTGATGCACTCAAACTCTCCAAAGAAGTTGATCCTGCAGGTAGGAATAACAAATCATGCAAATTTCATCATGAACATCAAGAAGTGTGGTACTAACCAAAATTTCCAACTGTGTCAAGTTATTTAGCAGTAGGGAGCTGTAAATAAGGCAGTAGGGTAGGATAGAGAATTAAAAAAAAATAAAAGCATTCGTTAATATTAAATACATTTATTGTATGTACATGTAGAAATTTGTTTTAAGGATCTAAAAAAATGCATTTTTTCAAGTTAGTTATTTAAAGACAATATCAGTATCAACACACACCACCAGATGATGGCTAGTTAACAAATCTGGAGCAGTGTTAGTAACTGACAGGGGAAACCAAAATACAAGTTCTACATGAACTGACCTTTGATCAAACCTAGGCTTCTGCAGTGGGAGGACCAATAAACTGCATTAGCCATGGCACAGCCTGAGATGTTTGATTCGTGAATGTTTCAGACTAGCGATTATCAGTGCTTCAGGATTGATGAACTGGTAAAAGAGCACTGGGATTTGGAGGCTGGAACACTGTCAGTATTACATTGTAGGATACAACTAATAGCTGGCAGATATAAGTATTATTAAATACTTCAAGTCACATTTATTTATATTGTCATGATTTTGAGTGACTCTTGACAGGGTTTTGGATTGGATTGACCATTTATGGATCATAATTATACTTAATTATAACAATCTCACTGAATTACACACTCCAAATATCACTGTAACTACAGCACTCATGAAGTCTTCTCTGTCTTCACTAGTCGTTCCCTGTAATGGATTTTAACACCGTCCACATCCTTACTGGCTGGCACATATCCCACAGCTGAACTAACTGCACCAACTAAGTCTTCTCTTCACAGACTCCTTTAACAGTTGTTTCCATGCTTCAACCAACTAACTTCCAGGCTGGCGGCCACATTTCACACCAACCTCGTAGTCTTCTCTTCACAGACTGACTTTCAACTGACTCTTCCACTGGTGTCTTCATTAAATAATCCCTCCACACGGACCGTGTAGAAAACAGCATTTCCAACAATTTCTCTGTTGTTATAGTTCAGCTGTTGCTTGTTAAGAATATGCTGCCAGGCATGCATGAAATCATTTAACACACTCTTTTGTGTAAATTTAGTTCCATGATATATTCATATTTATAGAGTAAATTGCAGTTTTGCCTAAATTTACACATAATATAATTTATTTCTTCATGTCTTAATTTCCCATTGAGTTCAGTTTGCTTTTCTGTATTTTTACTCAATAACCAATGTTTTTAGAGAACATGAAGTGATCTGTGGCCCTGTTCTATTGTGTAGTAACCATTTAATGCGTAAAACAACTGCTGTGCTCATCATGGTTATAAATAATAGGGAAAGATGTGTGATGTCACATTCTTTTGCAGTTTTGGTACCCTTATTTATTCTGGTTGGTGGGAATGTGTACTCATAAAACTGCCATAAGAAATAAACATTCTCATTATTTCATTTGTGTTTATTTTGAGAAAATCCAAAGTGAAGAACACATTTTGACCAGTATATTATAATATAATGCCAGTTAGAATTTTTACGCTGACATTAATGAAGCTGTTGACCATCATTTGTTAAGCAGTTTTTCTGACGGTTATGAGCAATAGTTTATCATCTCAGGTGTTCAGTTCCCTAAATTATTTTCTACTTTGAAATTGAAGGTAATTAAAACTATTCTGGGTAAAGAGTTTCTTTAGTTACATTGCATCTACATGTATATTTCTGTAATCCAGGTACCATTTTAGCATTAATAGTGTGTCAAGAACTGTGTACTACCCAGAATATAGGTTATGTAGTTGGTGAACAGGGCACATCTTATTGGAATTGAAGTTTTTTTTTAATTTTACTATTCCTATCCATATATTTGTGTTTGAGGCTTGTCCTAAGATTTCCTGTTTGCTTACAAGAATTGTTGTTGATAGCATTATATTTTATGAGTCTGTTGAAAGGATGAACTGCACAAGATACTTGAAAATATTTATCCTAATATTAATTGTTCAATTTCCAACTCATGTCCTAGTGTTTTGGTTATTGTACATAGTAGTTGTTTGGATATATTTATTTGTCTTTGTGCACTAGCATTGCATGAATTTTCTATGTACTTATATTATCTTTTAGACATATTTGAGGACTGTGTTCATAAATTTATTATTTTATCTGAACTGTGTGTCTAGGCATAACAGGTTACTGTAAAGTAATTTGTTTTGATGACTGTCTAAATGTAGCAAATAAATATAAAGTAAAACCTGTCTATAAGGGAACCCCAAGGGACCAGATTTTTTGTTGTCGTAGGCATGTTTCAGCTTAATAAGGTACATGCAACTAAATTAAATATTTTTGATATGTGTATCCCATATGTTTATTCTGTTGAATAAGTGGGTGACACATTTCTAACTACATAACACATTGTTTAATTTTTCTAGTATTGCAGTAAAATATTCTGCACGTAATTTGTTGTAGAGAGACAACTCTGTCAGCACTCACACTCTGAAAATTATAATAAATAGTTGAGAATAATTTTGATCTAGCAAAAATGCCTATTTTTTTCATATTGTCACAGTAAGATTTTGAGGTTGCATTCCAGCTGAAGTTCTTGGAAAGTTCCTTTTCTCCTTCTCTTGCCCTTCCCATCCCTCCTTAACCTCCAGCTCTTGGAGCCCATTGCTGCAACTAAATGAAGTAAACATCTTTGGACCTTTTACCCCCAAAAAATCCATGTTTTTAGCTGCTTAATATTAATGAATTGAAAATTGACAGTTGTTGGGGTGGGTCAGGCCAGGGTTGTATTAAGACTTTGTGAGGCACTACGGTGTTATAGAGATGAAATCCTATACTTTCCTTCAAAAAAATAAAAATCAAATTGTGTGCGCACGCGTGTGTGTGTGTGTAATATTTTGCTTAGCCGTGATCATAGCTGCCCTTCAGGGAGTAATGCTGTCCCCTAGTTTCCTTTTAATTGTCAAAGCTGTTCCTGTATATGTTGTTTTCATCCTGTCCATCTGACAAGATGCAGTCAGATGTTTATCTTCCAGTTTTACGAGAGAATATTACATTGTCTTGTGAATGATTTTTCTCCCCAATATTTGATGATGTGTAAGGCTTCAAGGCTCTGAGCTGCAGGTTATTTAGCTTGTGTGTAAATCTGGCACTGGGTCAGTAGTATACGTGAACAGAGATGTGGAAGTACAGCACTCAGCAAAACTGCAGGAAAACAAAAACTGATTACTTTTAGACCCAAGGTTTTTTATTTTGTCTGAGACTCCAGATGTTACTTTTCAAATTACAGAATGTTCGATGGTTACATTTTGGGAAAGTATTAAGCAAAGATACTTGTTATTCCTGTAAAATTGTATGTTTTATGCTTAAACTTGATTATGGCTCATGTTGTGTTAACAGGTATACGCACTATAGGTGTCATCACAAAGCTGGACTTAATGGATGAAGGGACAGATGCACGTGATATTCTTGAAAACAAATTATTACCTTTAAGAAGGGGTTATATTGGTGTTGTGAACCGCAGTCAGAAAGATATCGAGGGCCGTAAAGACATCAAAGCTGCTCTTGCTGCAGAAAGAAAATTTTTTTTAAGGTATGAAGTAGTGTCTTACTGAGCATTCAAATGGGAAGGAAACGTGCTGTGAGCAATAGCACAGCAGGAGATTACCGTGTGGCTGTGGCATGGAAACAGCTGAGGGATTTTTTTTGCACGGATCACTGACTCTCTCTACTTAAACAGAACTTTAGTGTTGATTACTGCAAATAAGTGACACAAGACTTACCATACTTTACCAGAACTACTGGAAGTGACTCCCTTCAGCCTTCAGGCATGCCGTGCAATGCATAAACATGTTTAGTGACTTTTTTTTTGCAGTTTGTTTTATGAAACCAAAACAGTTACACGTGCTATTGCACGAAGATTTTCTTCATTCCATATTTGCATATTGGATTGATGAATAAGATAACACTGAGCAGAGTAGTGTAGTGGTAATGGTCTAAACTTGTATTCTGGAATTGATTGATTCAAATCTCGGATGGGATGCCAGCTTTCCTGACAAGTTGTTCATTGTTCTCAGTCCCCTGTAGGCTGTTGCCTCAATTAGAACTCTACTGTTTCATACCATTTCCTTTAAAATTCATCAGTTATCCAATTATTTGACACTATACACCCCAGAGCTGTAAAATAAAGTACAAAATGTAAGGTAATGTAGCTGAAGGAGGAAACAGCAAAATTGTGATCAGAGTGTACTGCAAATTTTATCCCCAATAGAGAAGATGATGACTGTCTCATTCACAGACAGCAAACCTATTGTCGTCTGTGTGGTAGCATGTGAATACTCTGTTTGCTCAGAGCTTTTTATTTTAGGATCTGAATTCAATATTTTTGCAATGAGATGTGTGATTTGGCTGCTGGTTTTCATGGTCAAATCCTCGATAAGGAATAGAACTTACAGAAAATCCTTCAGAGGTTCATTCATAAATACTCACAAGAGTGAGTTCCCTCAGAGTCTTGTGTATCCAAGTACACTAAAAGTGGTGGGCTTTGAGTTTAGTTTGTGACATAAAGGAACAATATAAGAGGAATATGGTAACAGAAGAGAAAGATCAGGACATTCAGGGATGGTTAGAGATAAGTTAATATGCTTGGCACAAGGAACTGGTGTTTTGCTAGGATTTGTGTTCACAGCCACAAAACAAATTTAAATTGACCTGTATAAAATTGTGGTTTTGCATGAGCTTAAAAGAACCAGATTATGCTGGAAGAATTGTGTTGTGTAACTGATTACTGCAAACTGCATGACAGTTCTGGATCCACACTTGCTGTTCATAACTGATAAGCTATAAATGTACCTTAGTGGTTATGTCAGTGCTCAGAATGCATGAATATGAAGGGATGAAAGTCTTCATGCTATTTGACAAATGTCACAAGACAGTGCACAAGCAGCGGTATGCTGTACTGTAAGTGTGCTGCAGGTCATTGGCCCAAAAATTTTCAGCCACCTATGAATCCAGATTGGTGTGTGAGTGTTATATTCTATCCCTTCTTCAACCACCTGATAGATGAAGAGAGAGTGTGTAGGTATTTTCAGCAAGGTAATGCTATTGCACGCACTGCTGACAAGCCTATCTGCTGTATGTGAGGTGTTTAAGAATGGAGTAATCACCAAAGGACTCTGGCTTCCTAGGTCACATGATCTGAGTTACTGTTGCTGTCTGTGGAGCAGCTTGAAATGAAATTGTACAGGACTAACCCTTGGACCACTGAAGTACTTAACAGCAAAATTATATATGTAATTGCTGTAGTTTTGGAGGATGAAATTAGTGGTTTAGATGCTGTAAGATCTGCTTGACAGCAGAATGGGGACACTTCCAATAGTTCTTATAAACTATGGTACACTTGTGTGTCATAGGGCAGACACGCACCAACTGCATTAAGACAAGCATCAACATATGAGACAAAATATGCAGTCTTGCTTCATATGTGATTTGTCAGCGTGAAGCTGACATCAGCATCATGACTCAGACCGGTGTGCGGCAGTTTTCATAATCTCATTCGTTTCAGCTGTGCTCCTTTCTTTGTGTCATGTCGCAGACATCGTGTCTTGATGCATGCTGGTGTGCGGCCTGCGGTACTTTTGCAGTTGCGTTTCAGTAGTCAACAGTGCGTACAGTGATGACACCTTGGCCATTGCCCCTTGCTGTCATGCAGTAAAGTACTGCCACACTCCCCTACAGCACATTTCCTCTTCATTTGAATACACTGTATTTAAATTAATTCATGAGATACTTTTAAAACATGCTGATTTTTGTTTTTCGTTTGAGGAGTGCAACTGCTCTAATAGATGTAGTACACAATAGCTGTAACTAACTGCTTCATATAGTTGTTCTTGAGAATGTGATACTTTCTCAGATGGTCAGTGTCAGAAAAGCTCATTAGAGTGTCATTTCTGTTTACAAGAACTTAGAGTGTTGAACCACCTGGATTGTAGTGTTACGTAGTATTGCAGTAGGGATGGGTTTAGACAGGAAACAAGCACAGAGTCACGGGCGTGATTTGGTCAGGCAGATAAAAGAAATTGAATGTTACAGCTTTCTGCTCACATTTGTTCCTTCTATGAATCCACCTCTACTGCCCCAAAGGTGGAGGCAATAGATTCTTTAAAAATGGTGGACTTATTTTCTGGTTCTATGTGGCGTTAATGGCCCAGTTAGTTGTATGTCCTGAGGTTTAATACTAGTCACTTAACTTCAAAGAAGAGAAGAAATGGAAAGTACAGGGAAACTGTATACTGTATTTTTGTTACCAAATCATCTTCAACTTGAGTTGTACTCCATTTTTGTTATGCACTTCATAATTTTATTACAATTTATTTCCTGCCAAGAAGCTCACAAAACATAGAAGTCTTTTTCATGCATGTCAGAATGTTCTTGTTTCTGTTCAGTCTTTTAAGTTAAAACAAAGCCATAGTAACATAATTGTTTTTGTTTACTGCATCAAATTCACATTCAGTCTTCTTCATACTAATGTAGTCCAGAGTTCACTGACTACAGTGTGCTAATATGATAAGTAATAAAGGCACAGAAGTGGATGCATGTTCATGTGCAGGAATCAGGCAAAATTTTATATTGACACATTTGTAAATAATACTATACCATGCTTTTTCAGTCATCCATCATATCGACATATAGCAGATCGTTTGGGTACTCCTTACTTGCAGCGAGTGTTGAATCAGCAGCTTACCAATCACATCCGGGACACATTGCCTGGCCTAAGAGATAAGTTACAGGTAAGCAAATTTTTAACCAAAGTAACCATTGTACTTATGTCATGTGTTAGGAAGACACATAATTTGCATTCTTCACCAGTTATTGTTACGGTGATTAAGTCAGGCAGGATGAGATGGGCGGGGCATAAAATTTCAGCAAAAATCAGAGGGCAAGAGCCCACTTGAAAGAATAATGCATATGTGCGAGGATAATAGGATGGAGGGCATGGACTGGATTCTTGTGGCTTGTTATAGGAACCCGTGACAGGCTGTTAGTAACACAGTAATGAAACTGCAAGTGTCATAAAAAGGGGAGAATTCTTGACTTTCTTAACAACTTGGTTTCTCAGGAATGACTCTGCTTCATGCAGCTACTTGTATAGAATCCAACATCACTATGTATCATACTTGCTGATCATCACATTTGGCCCATATATTTTGTGCTGCAGGTTGTCCTTTATGAATAGTAGAGTGTGTTGCCTGAAAATTTAAAACAATGGTCTGTTTACGTGAACATCTGATGCATTTTTCTGAGAAAACTGAAGACCCCTTTTTCTAATTTTGAATTTGTAAAACTATATAGTTGTTTGTTCCCACCTAGTGTGCTGTCTTGAGAATAGGCAGTTTTATTCATCATAACAATCAAATTCCTTCCGTCAAATGTGACACTTTTTTAAGTTTTCCACCTCGTCACCACCTGCCTTACATGTTTCGGCTCACCACGGAGCCATCATCAGAGGCATTTATAGTAGAAAAAGAAATCACCAACACACAAAACTTCACTTTGTCCAAGATAGCCACGTTCCAGTTAATTAAAATAATTACAANGTATTGTTTAAATTTTTTTTGCCCCAAACCACTTTTCATTCCTGGGCCTTGGTACGTTTCACCATTCATCAACAAATTATAACCTTATGCTATTCTGCAGACATCTATGACCTAATAATGCAGTTCATTCACAGACACACTCCAAAAAAGGTATAAAATTAAGATACCAGTAAACAGCTCGGCCCTTCTCGTTTAAATGTACCTGTATAGGAAGAAGGGATCAATTTAAAGGTTAATGGGGCACACGATAGCATAGTTGGTTGAGGCACTATGCTACAAGCCAGAGGGTCACGGGTTTGATTTCCATTGACCTAATCCTTTCAGCCACATTATGGCCCTGGGGTCAACTCAGCTCCTAGGAAAAATGAGTACCAGGAAACCTTCCTAGGGATAGAGAGTGGCCAGCACATAAGGTTCAACCTCACCGCCATCTGTTAGCTAACGGTCTACAAAATGTGGTAGCCTTGACATCTCACAACCCTATGGGCCTCCATGGACTGTGACAAGGATAGCTTAACCACCTTTACTTCAAAGTCTTAATAAATTTATTTAATGTTAACATCTTACTAATGTCCTCCAAACATAAAGGGAGGCAAAACTGAAGCCTAATCTTACCATCCCTACATCAAGGAAAACAAGAACAAGTCTTAAAAATAATAAAACTTTCTTATAAACACATCACAAACATATATGTAAAGAAGCATCAATAAGCACATGCTATTAAAAGACATTGATTATTCATCTTTTGTTTTAATTACTTTCTGACAGTACAAAAATAAGACACAATGCTGACCATGAATATTTCTGATTGCAAAAGCAATTTCTCTCCTGAGTTCCTTCTCGTCAAATTCCATCTTCACAATCTCAAAAGGAAATCGTTCATGGAAAAGTCTGTTAATTTTTGCTCCACCAGACAGCTCCATTGTATTGATCTGTGCTGAGCCTGAACCCTCAATGGTACGTTCAAAATCTGACTGCAACTGTTGTATCATCCTGAAAATACATTTTTAATAATAAGAGACTTTCATATTATTCAGCAATGCTAATTAGTTGCTGAGGTCAGACAGCAAAGAATGAAGTGAGGATGAGTAGAGATGGTAAACAAAATGGGATGTGAGCGAAATCAGTTAGAACCTAGAATCCTATCCCACAATGTGGTTGCTAAGAAAATGAAGGCAAGTAGTTCTATACATATTATATATGTGTGTGTGTATATACATTATTATATTTAAGCATCCTGTTGCACTCTACATGATAAATGATACAAACTCCGTCCCAAGTGCAAACAATATATTATATGTCTTTGATCTTGCTCTCTTTTATACTACATGTTTCAGCCTCAAACGGCCATCATCAGGTGTATACTCTCACGTTGCTGTTACACTGCACTTAGTTTAAAATTTAATATTTTAAAAACACATTGTTCCTTTCCTTGTAATTATCAACATCTACTTCGTTGATACCTGTCTGGTTTATAGATTATTTTGCACACGTTAATTTTGATTTTCCTGTAGTAGCACTATAAAATCTTTAGTTCTAATTTTAAAATCCTTTAAAATTTTCTCTAAATTTTAAAATTTAAAATTTAAAATTGTTAGGGTTACTCGCCCTATGTCTAAAGTGCTGCAGCGGCTAGTTCTTGTTTCCACACTGTACAGGTATTATCCTGTGTAGTCTTCCTCTGTGTGTGCCGCTGCTATTCTTTACTACGTGTCGTAGTAGTAAAGTAAAGTAGTAAAGTGTCACGTAGTAAAGAATAGCAGCGGCACACACAGAGGAAGACTACACAGAATAATACCTGTACAGTGTGGAAACAAGAACTAGCCGCTGCAGCACTTTAGACATAGGGCGAGTAACCCTAACAATTTTAAATTTTAAATTTTAAAATTTAGAGAAAATTTTAAAGGATTTTAAAATTAGAACTAAAGATTTTATAGTGCTACTACAGGAAAATCAAAATTAACGTGTGCAAAATAATCTATAAACCAGACAGGTATCAACGAAGTAGATGTTGATAATTACAAGGAAAGGAACAATGTGTTTTTAAAATATTAAATTTTAAACTAAGTGCAGTGTAACAGCAACGTGAGAGTATACACCTGATGATGGCCGTTTGAGGCTGAAACATGTAGTATAAAAGAGAGCAAGATCAAAGACATATAATATATTGTTTGCACTTGGGACGGAGTTTGTATCATTTATCATGTAGAGTGCAACAGGATGCTTAAATATAATAATGTATATACACACACACATATATAATATGTATAGAACTACTTGCCTTCATTTTCTTAGCAACCACATTGTGGGATAGGATTCTAGGTTCTAACTGATTTCGCTCACATCCCATTTTGTTTACCATCTCTACTCATCCTCACTTCATTCTTTGCTGTCTGACCTCAGCAACTAATTAGCATTGCTGAATAATATGAAAGTCTCTTATTATTAAAAATGTATTTTCAGGATGATACAACAGTTGCAGTCAGATTTTGAACGTACCATTGAGGGTTCAGGCTCAGCACAGATCAATACAATGGAGCTGTCTGGTGGAGCAAAAATTAACAGACTTTTCCATGAACGATTTCCTTTTGAGATTGTGAAGATGGAATTTGACGAGAAGGAACTCAGGAGAGAAATTGCTTTTGCAATCAGAAATATTCATGGTCAGCATTGTGTCTTATTTTTGTACTGTCAGAAAGTAATTAAAACAAAAGATGAATAATCAATGTCTTTTAATAGCATGTGCTTATTGATGCTTCTTTACATATATGTTTGTGATGTGTTTATAAGAAAGTTTTATTATTTTTAAGACTTGTTCTTGTTTTCCTTGATGTAGGGATGGTAAGATTAGGCTTCAGTTTTGCCTCCCTTTATGTTTGGAGGACATTAGTAAGATGTTAACATTAAATAAATTTATTAAGACTTTGAAGTAAAGGTGGTTAAGCTATCCTTGTCACAGTCCATGGAGGCCCATAGGGTTGTGAGATGTCAAGGCTACCACATTTTGTAGACCGTTAGCTAACAGATGGCGGTGAGGTTGAACCTTATGTGCTGGCCACTCTCTATCCCTAGGAAGGTTTCCTGGTACTCATTTTTCCTAGGAGCTGAGTTGACCCCAGGGCCATAATGTGGCTGAAAGGATTAGGTCAATGGAAATCAAACCCGTGACCCTCTGGCTTGTAGCATAGTGCCTCAACCAACTATGCTATCGTGTGCCCCATTAACCTTTAAATTGATCCCTTCTTCCTATACAGGTACATTTAAACGAGAAGGGCCGAGCTGTTTACTGGTATCTTAATTTTATACCTTTTTTGGAGTGTGTCTGTGAATGAACTGCATTATTAGGTCATAGATGTCTGCAGAATAGCATAAGGTTATAATTTGTTGATGAATGGTGAAACGTACCAAGGCCCAGGAATGAAAAGTGGTTTGGGGCAAAAAAAATTTAAACAATACACACACCAAATAAATATAATAATATAATTGGTCGAGTGAAAGAAAAATACAGGCTGTCCCAGATGAGGACAAAACAACGTAAAACAGTGCACCAACTCCGCTGATAATTTAGCAAACCTAAAAATGTTCAAGAGATAATTTGGAACGAGACGAGCACCACACTCTTCCACGGCGTGCAGCAGAATCCCCTTTCGGTTTTCAGATGACCCTGCTAGTCCCTGGTGAAAGGGTGAAGGGCGCAGGTGTAGGGCAGGAGGAGAGGGGGAAAAGGAATGAAGGGGGGTTCCTAGTTAAGGGACATGGCAGTAGTTTCTGACGTTACAATGGCTGGATTACTAGCTCAGTCTTAAGTATAAACTCCAAACTATCTTAGAGATGTGATATGGCTGTTTGGATAGAATGCCTGACCATGTCTTAGAGATGATATTCATTGACAATACTTAACTAGTATGTTCAGATTTCTGTAGGAGAGATGTGTTTCCATTAAGTATGACACATGAAACCTGTTATTCTGTTTAGATTGAATTTTTTCAAGTGCTTCTCAGAAGCATATAATCTATTAAACATTAATATGTAAAATTAACTGTTAGGAATATTTGAGAGTGTAGATGTGATTCTGTATGGGTGTGAAACTTGGTCTCTGACGCTAAGGGAGGAACATAGACTGAGAATGTTTGAGAACAGGGTGTTGAGGAGAATGTTTGGACCAAAGAGGGCTGAAGTGACAGGAAGTGACAAGCACTGAATAATCAAGAGCTTCATAACTTGTACACTTTACCAAGTATAATTAGAATAATCAGGTTGAGGATGAGATGGGCAGGGCAAGTAGCATGAATGGAGACAAAGAGGAATGCATATAGGATGTTGGTGTGAAACCCAGAAGGAAAGAGATCACTAGGAAGACCAAGATATAGGTGGGTGGAAAACATTAAAATGGATCTTAGACTAGAATGGGGTGGTATGGACTGGATCAGTCTGGCCAAGGATAGTGACCAGTGGAGGGTTGTTGTGAACATGGTAATGAACCTTCAGGTTGCATAAAATGCTGGGAAGTTCTTGAGTAGCTGCACAATTGGCAGCTTCTCAAGAAGTGCTCAGCTCCATGAAGTTATTTGTTCCCTGTGTAAGGTGTGTTTGGAGTTTTACGAAAGTGATGTCCATATAATAATGGTATGGAATTACATAAAAATTGTAGTCATTAATTTCCAGGTATCCGAGTTGGCCTCTTCACCCCTGACATGGCTTTTGAAGCTATTGTGAAGAAACAAATTGCCCGCCTAAAAGAACCTAGTTTGAAATGTGTAGACTTGGTAGTAGCTGAACTGTCCAATGTGGTACGAGTGTGTACAGACAGGGTAAGTGTGATGGTATTTGACACAACTCTTTAACTCCGTGGGGGAGAGTTCTTCAGAAGTTAATGTCATTTAGCTGTTGAAGTTCTCTGCCTTTTATATACAGCAAGACCTCAACACTGGACTCAATCATGCACCCATGAATATCCTTGCCCATTTCATCTTTCGTTTGATCAGCAGAATAATAATAGATGAAGAATACAGTTCAGAAGTTTCTCATATAATTTTCTCCATTTCCTAATATTTCATATGTCCAGGTACTTTCCTCATGACCTCCTCAGCCATCTTCAATCCATGTAACTTCACTTGTGGTTGAGAGACCAAGTTTCCAATCCATGTGGCACAAGAGGTGAATTCGTAGTTTTGAGTACTGTACTCTTTAAGATTTGTAGTAGTAGGCAGGAAGAGGAAGAATTCTAAATTGTTTGCAGAGAATTCTCTGAATTTAACAAAATATTCTTCTCAAATATTCAGATGTTTGCATTTCTGTATTATTTTGACCATTCTGTTGAAAAATTGTAAATATATATATATATATATATATATATGTTTTCCTTACATTTGCTTTTGATCCAGTTCCATTACTAAAGTTCAGTAGGGATTTTGCCAAATGTGTAAGCTGTATCGAACAGAATACCTGTTATAAACATGCTTGGTGATTTAGTGATTATATCATTAGGTTACTAAGATGACTGCTTAGTGGCCTCCGTAGTCTAGGGGTTACGTTCCCACCTCGTGACTCAAGGTATGCGGGTTCAGACCCGGTGGAGGTCGTGGAATTTTTAAGGGCGGAAAAATTCAGGGAACAAGTCCTCCGGGAGGGACTTTAAGCCGTGGGTCCTGTGTCGTAGCTTTATGGCACGTAAAAGAACCTCATGTCTCAAGGGGACCTCTGAGCCAAATTCAGGACATTTCCCGCCCAACAGTAGTCTCTAACGCCTCTGGTAGATGGGGGAAGCATCGAGATACCACTGAGCCAGTAGGGGCCGAACTCGTTGGCTGAGTCGGAACTGATGGCATGTGCCAGTACCGGTAGGTTATAGAGACTGGTAGAATATCACAGGGGGACGCACAATGGACCAACATTTGGTCTAAGTGCATGGGGAAAACCGACCCTCTCCAATAACAACAACAACAATAAGATGACTGCTTTCTCCCAATCTGCACTCTGCTTATTTCCCCGTTGTCAGCTTCATAAACCTAGTATTAAATTTTTAGTGACTAGTAGGAAGTGATGTGCTCCATTCTTCTTTGGGCACATTGACCAGGTGCCACTTCTGCTTCAATGTCTGTTACCTTTATGCTTGTCTATGTTCCAACCATTGTTTTGGATCAAGGCTATTTTAGATTCTCTTACTGTCAGAGGTATAGTTCCTCAGTATGTGTGTGCGTGTATATGGGTGAGTATGTGTGTGCGCGTGGATGCATGATAAAAGAGCAATACCCAATTTCAGATGTCAAGGTATCCACGCTTACGAGAGGAGACTGAACGAATAATAGCAACACATATACGTCAGAGAGAGCAGCTGTGTAAGGAACAGATCATCCTACTTATTGATTGCGAACTGGCCTACATGAACACTAATCATGAGGATTTCATTGGATTTGCCAAGTAAGTTATGTTATATGTATGTTTACAATAAATCACATGATTACTCCACTTAAGTTCTAGATAAATCCATTTAACACTTAATTTGAGGCAACTCTGCTTCTGGCTTACCTTACAGCTTGGCCATTTTTTGTAGTATGTATCTATCTGCAGTATTCACTGTAAAAGAAATGAATGGCATTGCCAGTGGTGTGGATAACCTTGTTTGTAGGCGCTGCTATCTGCCGTTAATTCCTAGGCGGGACTAGCATAGATCATTACAGATCTAGTGAGAGCTTTGTGGAGGGTCAGCTTAATGTTAGCACTTAACCACTCACTTTTGAATAGGGAATACAATCTTATAAGTGTTCTGAAGGCCTTGGCTTCGATCATTTCTATGTGCACTCTCCACGTAACCCTCCTTTCTTAGCCTTGGTGCGAACAGCATAGAAAACACCACTTCCAGTAGTTCCTCCATTGTTGTCTCCTCACATTGCTTAGCGATGGCTCTCGTATTGTTGCGTGTTTACGAAACCGTTACCTAGCAATGGCTATTTCTGTGGTTCCTTATTTTAGCTTATGTTCCTCATGTCGCAATATGTAACCTGAAGTTATCTTAAATTTCAGTGTGTAATGTTAATCTGCCTTGATCTGCCTTTGTGATTGTTTGGTCTTCATTTCCATATTCAAGCACAGGCCTTGTCAGAGTTTTATAAATGTTAAGTCTGGTATGTTTGCTCAAATGAATGTTTGAATACATGGCATATTGCTGTAGTTGTTTGTATAAATTCAGGTGTTTCTGATGGCGTGTTCTTAACACCTTCATTGATATAATGCAGGCCACATAGCTAAGTGTATTGACTTGTTCAGGATTTTTATTGGTGCAAATTTTGCTCCCGGTAGTATCTTTCTGTCATACTAGTGTCAGTGATTTTAATGGACATGTCAGCTGGAGCCAGCTATTTAATATGTAGCATAAAGTTATTCTTTTCATTTCACTTACTGTTAAAATGTACTTCGCAAATTTTTCAATCTATCAGCCTGTTTTTTAGTGACATATTTCACTAAAATGAATAAAAGAAAATTGTCACTTATACTTTTTTTGACCAAATAATGACTAACTCAGTAGCACCATGTATCATAGTCCTTGAGAAGCTGGTAGTTGCTCATCTTTTCAAATTTGCCACGTACTGTGGAACCCAAAGTTTATTACTATATTCACAGGAAGAAGTCACTGGACTGTATCTTGAGCTGGATGAATCCAGTCCACACACATCCTATTTCTTTAAGGTCCACTTAATAACATCCTCCCATCTGTGCCTAGGTCTCCCAAATAGTCTTTTCTCATCAGTTTTACTAGCTAAATTTTTGTATGCATTTCTTATATCCCATATGTGCTACATGTATTGCCCATCACATCTTCCTTGATTTGGTCACTCTAGTAATATTTAATAAATACAGACTGAAGCTTCTCGTTAATTTTCACACTTTTAAGTCTGAGTATCCTCTCCAGTACCCTGCTCTCAAACACCTACAGTCTCTGTTTTACCCTGCAGGTGAGACCAAATTTTATGCATATTTAAAAGAATGTATACAATTTGTATATTTTAATAACTGAATAATGTTATATAATTTTTTTTAAGTTTGCGTTATTTCTGCAAGACTGATGTATTCTTGTAGCGCACAGCAGTCATCAGAGAACTCTGTGAAGGCTGGCCGCAAGTTGGGAAATCAGGTGATCCGCAAAGGCTACATGTGTATACACAATCTGGGCATAATGAAAGGTGGTTCACGGGACTACTGGTTTGTCCTTACATCAGAAAATATTTCATGGTTCAAGGATGAAGAAGTGAGTGTCAGTTTAAATTTGACCAGTAATCAACTCCATACATACAAACACACAGAAATATAATTTTGTATTTTCAAGCCCTGTCCTAGAACTACTTGCTAGAAATGTAAAGGCTGTTTCACAGAAACCCCACAGTAGTTTCCTGAAATTATTTTCAAATAACAGCAGGTGAGAATTTGTTTTTCACTTTAAATACAGGCATCTCACACTTGATGCCATCCATCATCAGAAATCCTGTAGTAACTGATTAATAGCAAATTGATCTCTTCACCTATGACTGTTTTAATGCTAGAGTACACTAAGCCAATCTTAGTCAGTAAAAAGTAAAGTAAAGGTATCCCTGTAACAGGCCTTGGAGGCCCATAGGGTTGTGAGACGTTGAGGGTCCCACATTTTCTATAGATGGCGGTATGGTGAAGGTTAGTTAAGGTGATATGTAGTTTAATTTTGGGCTCCAAACTTTGTTAGGGCCTCAAATTCAGAGGAAAGTAGCGGGAAAGGAAAGCACTTGTCTGCACTGGATCCACTGGTAGTTGAGTCTACAAGATCTCCACTCTGTTGAAACAGTAGAGGCCTGTAGTTTATTGAGCAGAATAATCTGTTAAAAGTACGTGAATTTTGTGTGAACAGAGATGATGATGTAATTGCATTGTCTTCACAGAACCTACAACTGTCATTAGTATATATAGAGGTATTTATAAGAAAGGGGTTTCATCTGTGTCTAACTTGAATTACAGGAACGGGAAAAGAAATACATGCTGCCACTGGACGGCTTGAAGCTGCGAGATGTGGAGCAGGGTTTCATGTCAAGAAGACATACATTTGCTCTATTCAATCCTGAGGGAAGAAATGTATACAAGGTAAAGTACTGGTGATTACTGGATTTTTAATTGTTAAGACTTCATGAAGTTCATATTAGTAAGAACATTGTATAGAAGTATAAGGTTTTTTTTAACCCTTTGCCTCATCTATTATCAAAGTAGGAATTTTTCTGAGTATGCTATAGAATTGTAACACCTATGTAGGAAGTCCCATCTTTGAAGAAATTTCTGAAATATGTTCCTGATTCAGTGTGAAGTTTACATGTGTGATAGTTTAGTATGTTATGGGTTAGAACAAAGTGCCTAGAATAATGTTCGGGCCCGAGAGACTGGTAGTAACAGGAGGATGTAGAAAGTCTCTAATGAGTAGTTTCATAATTAGTACTTCACCAAACATTATTATGGTAAACAAATCAAGGAGTGTGATGTGGGAGGACATAAAGCATACATGGGGAGGTGAGAAATGCATATGTGATTCTAGTCTGGGAACCAGAAGAGAGGTGTCTACTCAGGACACCTGGCCATAAATGGAATGGTAATAATTAAAATGGATCTTAAATACGTAATATTTGGACTGCATTCACCTGGCTGACGATATGGTGCATAAGTGTGCTCTTATAAGGAGGGTAGATAACCTTTAAGTTCCACGTTAGGTGGGGAATTTCTTGACCAGCTCAGTGATTGTCAGCTTTGTAAGGAGTTAGTAAATAGTTTTGTAGGTATAACTCCTGCCCATTTACCAAGACTATGTGACACATACATACATCATTCTAGGAGATGTGTAGTAAAGGATGGAAATTATTGACTACTTTCAGATTCTTATAATCTGGATAATTGGAAAAAAATGCCAGCCAGTGGGTGGGAGGGAGGGAGGTATTGTTATCATTCTTGAGTTCCTTATAAAGTATAAAAAGTAGATTTTCTAAATAAGTGTAAAAACCACATTTTTGGGTCATGTAGTTGGAGTTTTGGTCCATTTGGTAAATGAAGGTAATATCAAGTCAGTCTTTTTTAGCATACGTTCCTTGTTTTGAAAAAAAATAAAAGTAGGCTTATGCAATCAGAATGCTGTTTTGTATCCCCCCTGAGCTTTTGAATGGCTGAACCAATCTTTACAAAACTTGGTATGAATATCATGGCACATGAGCCCATCTCAACAGTGTACTTCATAAATCCCTTCCAGCAGTTTGTGTGTGTATATGTGTTTTCCCCTGTCACTGCTAGGCAGTGGCTCAGTACAAAAGCCGTGGCAACAAATACACATGCAGCAGTGGAAGAATTATTGGATGCATTGTTTTCTATGCAGTCCATGTCGTATCAAGGAAAGTAGGTGATTAGTTCTTCCCAGAACTTCTTATCCTCTCACTTTGCCATACAAAGCATATGAGTGTACATAAGTTATTACACAGTTTGCAATAATATAATTTTTAATGAAAATAAACGTTTATACACTAAGAACCTCTGTCTCCTCACTTTATGATTGATGGAAATTATGAGAACACTAAGAAAAATATATGGAAGTACAAAAACAACTACAAAAACAACACCGTCTAATGTGACTATTTAAGTTTTATCATTTGAAGACTCATCAGCCTTACTTGTTTCGATCCCTACGGATCATCCTCAGAGGGCATCAATACTTTTTCAGAAACTACTATTATAATAGATGTTAATTATATACACACATAATGTCTGAAATGCACAATGTACACAGTGTTCAACCTTTCACATTCAAAGCAGCCTTCCTGGTGTTAAAACTTTTTTAAAAACCTTTCTAGTTCAAGCTTAAAATTTATAAACCGTACAGGTTCGTGTCAATTCTCCTGTTGTTATTCGTGGAGGTGGCTGATCCTGTGCCGCCTGTCTATCTTGCGAAAGGAGATTCTTAGTATTTCTGTGTTTATTTGTGGCCTGCTGTGTTGTTTACAAACAAAAAAAAATATATATGGAAGTAATTAGGCAAAAAAAATAATGTTTTGGCCCACAATTCAATACACTCAGTTGTGATGTGATGGAAAACTTTTGTATCCATATTTGGAATCAGCATGTCAGAATTAATTTAAAAAAAACGGTTTTATTTTGTTACCTGAACCGTTCTTGTCTAGTATTACTAACAGAGTAGTACTGATTGAAAGGAAATTGAACTGACGTGGGTGGAAAAGGTGAGATCTAAATTTGTAATTAGGCGTGGAATTCACCTGAATTATAAGGAATTGTCTCATGAGTTTTATTATGGTTACAGTGAATGGTATAAGTTATTATACTATTATTATATAAGGTTTACTATTCGAGCTGAATATATATGTTACAGAAAACATCAGTCTCTTGCAGGAACTGGTTGGAGGTTTTCAAAGGGCTAATGTCAAGAAGTTTGTGCAGATTGAGTTTAATATAGTTCATGCTTGTAAGTACAATAAAGATCTCTTTATAAAGGGCATGTTTTCTGTACTTTATCAATATTAGCTTTATTTTTATTGTAGGATTATAAACAACTTGAACTGAGCTGTGAAAATCAGGATGATGTGGATTCATGGAAAGCTTCATTTTTACGTGCTGGAGTGTATCCTGAAAAGTCTACAGAGCAGGCCAATGGGGAGGAGGTAAGAAACAGTTATATTCATATTCAAAACATGGAGATAAATTATTAAGAAGGAAATTTCCATGTAGTTATGTAAGAAATGCGAAAAAATATTTGCGCTGAAAGTTCTGAGAAATGCATTTCCAAAGAAGTATTAATTCATGCAAAAATAGGATTGTAAGTTGCCTTAATTCATGCAAAAATAGGGTTGTAAGTTGCCTTAATTCATGCAAGAATATGATTGAAAGTTGACAAAAATATGTGTTTGGATTTTTTCATACTAGGTTTTCTTTCTGATAATTAAAAAGATTATCCTGATTATATATAGTATACCTCTTTCTTTCTGAGTAATGACTATTAATGTAGATACTATGTTAATAAAGTTTTGCATTGTTGTCCACAAGAGATCTCAGAATAATATTACCACATTGCAAATGTCTGTATTGTGTCGTAAGTAAATATAGCAACATGCACCTAAGAACTGTTAACATTATTGTGTTACCAGAGTGCCATAAAAACAGTAATATAGCAGTTCTTGGCTGTGTGTTGCTGTATTTGCTTGCAATACATACGATACCATTTTTTTCACTGTCATATTATTCTGCGGCATTTTGCAGTTTTGAGCTGAAGAAAGGGAAATAGGTACCTGGAAACATATTTCACACATGTTATTCCCATTCCATGGAGGTTATGTGGTTCTATCCATTTCTGAACATTGTGATTGCAGTTATGGTTTTACAGCCTCAGTGTTGGATTAGTCAGTGTATAAAATGTAATGTGCCAACTACAAGTAAGTTTGCTGTTGGTAGTAGTTGTATTCAATTAACCTGAAGTGACCAAGAAATGGAAGTTGAAGTAGAAATCGCAGGCTGACAATTGTCACTTGTACCTTCCCTGTAAAGTATACTTAAGCCTTCTGAAAGCCATTTCTTTCCAGAACATTAAAAAAAAATCTATATTGTATCATTGTTCCTGTGGGTTTTGGGTATGGTAACAGATCCTCCTCCTACATGCATTCTGTGTGCGTATATATTGGCTTTCCAGGAGTTTGCAGTAGATGGAACATAATACTTTGACATAGAAATAAAAATTTGTCTTCCACTACTGTCTTCAGAGAAGTGTAATATTTTGTGATCCATCTGTTTAAATCATTAATATGCACAAACTGCATGTGTTCTCTCAGAATCTTCCTTCTTGGAAGTAATTTAATTTTCTTATAAACGTTTGTGGCTGTCCTTTGAACTGATGAGTTCTCTTTGTCTTTTCCTTGGTTTCACAAGTAATCGTTGATCTTCCTTTAACCCTTCCCAAATAATTTTATATTGTGCTGTGTGGGTTAGGTTGAGGGTTAATTTGATTTGTTTCCATAGGTGAGGGTAAGTGTTGTCTCTGAGAACGAGGAGGGTTCGAGCAGTGAGTCAACACAGAAATCATCAGATTCGGTGCTGTCTCTGTTTTGCTTGTTTTCTTAGTTTGTACATGTTATGTAATTTTTCTGCTACCCTCTGCATATAGGCTAACACATAAGGGAAAACATGACTTGGGTTTGTGCCAGAAAAGGGTCTCATGGACCTATACATGTGAAAGCAATTTCAGCCAAATTAATTCACATTGGAATAGATCTCTCCTCTTTCCTGCAGAAGAAAATCATTTCACAATGCCTTAGGACATGGGCCCTTTATCATGGCAAGATACTTTTTCATTGTTTTCTCTTGAGTCATTGTGAGATTAACTCTGCCAGACATTTTCCTTCCTGTTAGTAAGGTTAACATGTAGATTGATAAATTGTGAGATCATGCTTTTCCCTGCAGCTTATATGTTTTTTTAATACAAGAGTGACTAACAAATGTGATAAGAGTTATCAGTTTGAATGTACAGATGAACCTGAACCATATCCCATCCTTAAAAGCTGGACTGCTTATGATAATTTTAATTCAGACCTGGGTGTAGCATAGATTTGTGGCATATTAAACGGTTAATTGCTTCATACACCATATAATATTACTGGAGGAAACATTTAATTTTATTCTTGATAATGTATTGATTGTCTAGAGTTAGGTTAATAATACAGTATGTGCCAAAATATACAGTACTGAAATGAAAAGACTTCCTGTTAATACCACTGTCTATTCACGTGAAGGCCCCTTGCACAACAGAACCTTCTCAAATCCTGAAGAAATGGTCCGATCACCATGTCCTTGTAGCGTTCTTGGGTGATGGTAAGAGCATTGCCTTCTTCATCCTCAATGAAATAGTGGCCTAATATACCATGTGCTGAGACGGCACACCATATCGTCACACGTGTACTATGTAGCGGTTTCTGGACGATGACATCTGGCCACTCAAAACCAAGGAAGCGAGTTGTCTGGTGACCACTTCCGTATGAGCGGAAATAATACTCAACTATGAATACTTTTTCCTCCGTCAAGAGACCCATTTCCAACAACAATTGCACAACACCACTTCCTTTTCGCTACTGGGATCACGTGCGGTTGGAGCTATGCCCTATTGATAAATGCACATGCACGTTCGAGATGCACAAGTTTGAGTACTGAAGAATTTGGTACATACTGTATTATGTTGTGTTGAACTAGAGTTGGTGTTAATGCTGCAATAATTGCTGGAAGATCTTCTGATACTAATTGTGTGTTGCTGGGTGGTATGTACTTGATAGCTCAGAGTATTTCATGTGAGTTAGTTTAGTGCTACTCCTAATCCTGACACATTTGTTAAATCTTGGTGGAGGATGATTTCTATGCAGCAGACTACTTGTTTTAAATTGGGGGTAGGGTCAAGAATTTTCTCTTCTCCACATCGTCCAGACCATCTCTGGGGCCCACCCAACCTCCTATCCAATGGGTACCAGGGCTTTTTCCCCAGGGGTAAAGCAGCCAAGGTGTGAAGCTGACCACTCACCTCCATCTAGTGCCGAGGTCAAGAAAATGTGGATCTATACATCTATTCTCCCATACACCTTCATGGCATAATGCTTAATTAGTTAAGCACAGGGACAACTTTACCTTTTACCTTAAAAGTGACATGCCTTGAGCTTTGGGACTTCCATTGGCTCAGTTTTGTGTTATGACTATTTGCAAATGAGCAAGGTGCAACTACCATAAAATATGGTAATTCATTGTTTTTAATTACTTGAAACTGTATGTACCAAGTAATTTTAAGGAAAGTATTTTTACTAATTGAATTTCTCATGTGATATGTTCTTCATTGCCACAGCTCATGTTATTCTGTATTATATTCTTAAGAGTTAGCTAGTTTTTAATCCATCATTCCTGTTAGTCCATAGGATGCCAGTTCATAACCCACATTTGACACATACCTGCTGCACAAATTTTGAAAGTGGGGAGACATGGTGCTTTATTCTTTTTGTATTGTATTTAGTGTATTTATTTATGGTTCATTTAACTATGCAGTTAGTAGTTCAGGCTATATAGTATCAGATGAGATGAATATTATAGAAGAAACTTAGTAAGGAGAGCTGGTCTCCAGATTTGAACTTGGAACTTCCTGAATATGAAACAGGAGTGTGATTCACTCACCTGTGATATTCCATATGTTGAACATGATTATAACCATTGACACTTTGTATAGATGAGATTATCAAACCTTATCCTTGTATTATTCCTGATCTGTATGTATGCCTACTTAATGACCACATTTAGGTCTCATCATTTGCAGTGTCTGCATATCTTACATTGTAGTAAAATCCATACATCATTTTTTCAAGTACCTGCTGCAGTTTTGAAGTTCTCAGTGTAAGGTGGTACAGAATATTGTAATTGATCTTTGATGTTTGAATGTTACTAATTCTAAGTGGTGGTTTCTTGAGTGCAGTGCCAAATAGAAAAGCTGTATATGTGAGTGCTTTCAGGAATATAAGTGTGAAAGGAACTGAGAGAGTTGGAAGGTACTTAAATGCCTCTTTTAACCAGAAAGTTTCCATCTCAGTACTAACCATATTATCTTCATTGCCATTATAAATATGCGATACTGTAAGAGTTGTTATTATTCATAAACACACATCTCACATAATACAACCCTTTGTAGTGGCAGGAATGTTATAAAGTCTTTCATTAAAGTCTCTTTTGGCGAAATAGGACAGGGTTCATAGTGTGAAGCATTCATTCATTTCCTTTATTTTCCATATATCTATACAGGCAAAAATCCTAAGATGTGGAAATAGTCCCTTTGATAATAGATGTATACATGTAATAAATTACATAAGTCACACAACTAAAATAATAACAATAATAATAATACACACACTAGTCAAGTAACATAGGCAATAGAAAAAAAAGAAGTTTATTACAATTGTAATTACTAAACATAATTTAAAAAGTGCATTACTGTAAAACCTTAGAATTAATACAGTTTCACTCAGATTACCCAAATAATTAAATACTTTCTTTATTTCATTTTCCCATAAATAAAAAAACATTGATACAGGACTCGTCATACATACATACACATCCTCCACTTTCCATAAACATCTATACAGGGAACAGACCCAGGATGCGGAAATAGTCATCAAACACATACACAAAGTAACACAAATCACACAAGTGAAGAGTGACATTCAGATGTAGTTACTGTCTTGCTTGTGCCTTAACTGAAGGGCTAACCTCATGGAAACATACATTCATTTCACATGGTGATCCCTCAGCTGATATTTCATAATGTTCAAAGCGTTCAGTTACAAAGTAAAAAACTGGAGCAAAACATTTGACATACTTTCTCATATAAGTTCAACCTTGACTGTGTTACCTTGGAAAAGAAAAATACTCCATGGCATGTAGTCCACAAGTGAACTATAGCAGCTGAGTGACTGCCACTTGTCAGCGAAGTTAGTGCGTACTTTTGTGGATAGAGGGTGTTGTGTGGTCAGTGCAACAGATCCCCGCGGCTGTTGGTCTTGGTTTTCTAGACCAGAGTTACCTTGGAAACAAAGTTGATTTTTGTTCACTGAGTATACAAGTTAGGACACATACCTATGAGTATCATGTAATCTAGTGCCTGTGTTATTTTTATGGCAGTTTTATTTAGGGTGATGGTCAGGCCGCGCCATAGCTCAAGTGGTTAGTCGCTGGCTTCCCACTGCGGCGGCCCAGGTTCGATCCTGGGCCTGGTCAAGTGGGATTTGTGTTGGACAAAGTAGCACTGGGGCGGGTTTTCTCCGAGTACTTCGGTTTCCCCTGCCAGTCTTCATTCCACCAAATTCTCCATCATCATAATCAGCTGGGGCAGGCTACAGTAGGCCAATCAGTGGCCGCCATACTGAGTGGACCCAGTTGGACTCCACCCCCCACTAAGCGAATTAAAAAAAATTAGGGTGACGGTAAAAAATTACTGAGATTTCAGCAGTGTCATTTGAGCCAGTTTTGGGAAAATTAGTGTCTTGTGTTTTGGGGCCTTTCTGAAGGGCCCCTGGTTTCTGAGACTAAAATCTACATATGCATTGGTACTGATCTATGATGGATAAACTGTTGTGAATATCATCTAACCATTCAGATGCTCACAAGGGGGCACAGTCATGCATCCACACGTACATACATACATGCACGCACACGCACACACTCAAAAAACACACACACAGTATTCTAAAACCAAATTTTGCATTCAGTAGGGCTCCAAAGGTGTAAGTCCGTCAGTTGTCCACATAACATTTTTTTGCTCCAGCACAGTACGTTCTCCTTTATACTGAATATATGAGAAAGTGGAAAGAGTGCTGTACCCATATATCCCATAAATTGTTTTACAGGTTTGTCAGAATGTTGTATGGAGGACTTTAATTATTGGGCACTTCCTGTGTTAAGTTGTATTGATCTAAACATCAAAGCTTAGTTTACACAAGGACATAAATCGATTTTTACATTAGCCTATAAACCATTCTGTGGGTTATGCTGAAATTTGATTTTGAGAATTATTATGCTGCTGAAATATTACTTTCCTCATTTTATGAAATATATGTTGTGGTTTTACTAAAATACCATTTATAAACTGGCTTCACATCAACCCCATAAAGTACTAGGAATGTAATTGGGAAGTTTGTATATGTGTTATGGAATACATACTTTCCAGTCTTTTTTATTTTGGTATTACATAAACTGTTGGCATAATAGTTATGCAGTGTTCTGTATCCCTTTCCCTTTAATGTAGTAATGTATAACATTCAATATTATGCTGATGCATACTTGTTGCTGTGTATCATCCTATGTAACCACAAGAGGATAGTCGCAGACACATGATTCATCTCTAGTGCATGGATTGTATATTGTTATAAGTACCCTGAGCTCTCTTTGTGATCTGAATTTTCCTTCTCCCTTTAAAAGAATATGCCCCCTCCCCCCAAGAAATATTTTATTGCTGATGTATGTATTATTAGGTGCTGTATCAGATTAACAAAACATGAAACATATTAGCTGTTTATGTAGTGCAGTATATGGCTTTAGTGATTAGACCCTTGTGGGATTTTTTAATATCATTTGTGTTACGTCTCATTGGCAATTAGCCGGACAAGTGATGTCCAGTTCCAGGTGTGGATAGGACTTCTGTCTATGCTGCCATGTCCAAATCAGTTCAGGGGCCTGCTCGGTATTGTATTCAGTTATATGTAGAGACTTTTTTTTTTCCTGGTATAAAATGCCTGGAGTGTGAAGCTGACTGCTTCCATCTGTTGCTTTATTTATTTATTTATTATTATTTTTTCTGTTGATCCATACTGGTACAACCACTGGATATAGAAAAGTCAAAAATGAATACAACACTATACAATATTAATAATAATAATACATGCAGTCATTAAAAGTTTTTGTCGAAAAAAATAAAAATAATAGAACACTGTAAATATTGATACAGTGATGTTAGTATTACCATCAGAAATACTTACCTAGTTTTATGCGTAAAAAATTCATCCACAGTATAAAAAGAATGCTCTTGTAAATAAATTTTAATGCTTTTTAAAGCTTTCAGTATCACTTGCCAGGTCCTTAATGTCAGCTGGAAGATGGTTATATATCTTAACGCCTGCATAGGCAGGACTTTTATGAAACCTCAAGTGAGTTGTTACTTGAAAAAATTGGAATTATTCCTGTTATTAAAATTATGAATTTCAGAATTTTGTCTAAATAGTAACCATAAACAGAGCCAAGGAGAGTATGTACTGGGATGCTGGAGGTAGTGTATTTAAAATTTTAAAAAATTTTCTGCAAGAATCCCAGGGTCTTGCTTCCATTAGTATTCTAACCATTCGCTTTTGGAGTTTGAAAATATTCGTACTATGGGAAGAAGTTCCCCAGAAAATTAATCCATATGTTATATAACTGTTATGTTAAGATTACAATGTGTTTAGTTTTTCCTCCACTGCTTCATGCATATGTATGGCATATGCTTAAGCACATGGACAACTTGGAAGAAACTGAGATTACAGTCTAGATATGCTATAAGAAGGATTTCACTTGTGAGGTTGTAATGACACAGTGATCTTTATAACACCGAAATTTTTCCCAGGCTATCATGTTACTTTCCATTTTCATAAAAATTGTGTAATTTTAGCATACGTACAGAGTTCGGAAACTACATTGAATGGTATTAATGTTTTCCTGACCTCACATTTACACAGCAGTCATGTTAGTGTTATTTAAGATGTAGATAAAAATACTAAAATGGTGTAACTTGAATGGTATGCTGCTTATTCGAAGTTTTATGAAAATCATTTATTTGAGAATCTGCAACACTGATGTGTGTAGTTGAATTAGAGGACAGGTAAATGGGTGAATACACATGCAAATTATTGGTAGGATTCTGAAGAAGGATCCCAAAAACAGTACCTTGGGTCTGAATGTTTTATCTCATTATGTACATCATCATCATCATCAGTAATCTGTCAAGACGACAGGTCCACAGTCTCTTTCAAAACAATTCCTCCACTTAATGCGATCTAGAGCTTTCTCCTTCAAATGACAGTATCCTCTTCTGTCCCCAAGGTCATCCAGCATCTTCTTACGTCTTCTTCCTTGTCTTCTTGTCACTTCTATCCGCCCATCTATCTTTCCTTCGATAGCTTCTTTTAGAAGGCAGTTTCTGTGTGAAACATGACGAATCATTATGTACAGTAGAAATTAATGCAGACCAAGAAATGTATGAATATAAATCATTGTTGCAGTATGTTACCATCTGTTTTCAAAGAAGCTGACATACTCTTTTGTGTTTTTTTAATCAATCTCAATCTTGCAGGAGGGATACGAGGTTTGTGAAAGTGCGAGGTTTTCTTTTTATCAGTATTATGTTGAAGACTATAAATCAACTTCAAGTAGTGTCGCATGATGCACCTATGTACTCATTGAGATAGCATTTGGCACCCCAGCATATGCCTTGGGAGTCATGAAATAAATCTAATGCTTGAAAATACTGAAGTTATGGTATGTCTTATAGAAAATTTAGTCTCTTCCTGCATGATTACTATGTTGTAGAAACATGGTGCATTAAAACGTTTGTCTTGCAGCAGATTATATAAAATAAATATTCTTGGTCCTGTTGAGCCATTTGTACAGGTTAGAATACTTTTGTAGAGGAAATATGTGTAACAAAATGGAAAACTTAGGATCCAATAAATTTGTTATTTGGAGGTTTAATTGTACTTGTTTTGCTGTGTCTTTGTAATTTTTTTTATCTTTTATCTGTCATTTGGATGACTTTTGGTTAAAAACCATTGGTCTCTAAAGGTTATGAAAATGTAAAAGAACTTTAAAGTGAATAATTTTGTGACCATTGTTATTCTCTGGAGTAATAGACACAGAGATGGAAGTCAGAAAAGTATTGTTTCTTGGCTGTGAAATTCACTGCATTTTGGGTTCTCTTGGATTAGTTTAATCTTTTGTTGTAGGTCCTTAGACCTTGATTATTATTCCTCTGTTTATAACAGAAACTTACATACTAATGGATTGTGGGTAAAATCCTTTGAAGGGGGTAATTTTTCAACTTTAAGTCACTCATATTTCCTTGAACAACTGCACTGCTACTGCTTTTTTTTTGCAAGGCTAGTAAGACTCATAAGTTGAACGTATTTATGGGATCTCAACAGCCATCTCAGTTATGATTCATGCAGTAATTTATAATGTGAAAAGTTGAGATGCACAAGTCCTATTAACATAGAATGTGCTCAGGAGATTTTATATGTATAACAACAAATCCTGAGAATAAGTGTTCTGAAATTGAAATTTATTGGCAAATGCTGGGGAAGTTCCCTAAAATTAGTACGACTAATCCAACACATTGTATTTGATATTACACCTTGTCATTTTTCACCAAGTCTTATAACCAGCAGCACTGTGTGTACTGAGTCAAATTCCTTGCATCCAGCACATGATTGTGCTGATTCAAGAATCAAACTTGTTCTATATTTCAGTTCTTTAGTTCAAATTTTCATGTTTGCATGAATTGTTTATAAATCTAAATCCACTATTGTAATGTGTCTGTGATTTCTGAATTGAAAACATAGTGTGAACAAAAAATACTGCAAAGTTATAACTCACAAAGTAAACTTTTTGTTAAGAGTTCCATAATGGATAATGAAAGCAGTGTTATAGATAACTACTTTGTGTCTCATATATGAATAAGGCTGACAATGAGAATAGTAAAATTGTAGTTCCCCTTCTCTTTTATGCTGAAAATCACAGTACAGTTTGGGCCCCAGTAGGGTTCTTGTGCATCATATGTAGGCAGTTATTTTTACTGACGGATTGGGTGAGTCCATTTCAAAATTGTTGTAGACAGGAGAGCAACATGAGAACAATTTTGCAGTTAAATTGTAATTTATAGATGGATCTATACTGAAATATGTAAGAATTGCATTACTAATGATCAGTTTGGACAGGGTATCATAAGCTCTGATGTTTGTAAGGTGTTAAGACACATGTAGACTTACCTCAGAATGGTCTTTTTGTCTGTCTCACCCATTTATAGGTAGGTCCACTATACCAGTGAAAACAGTAAATATGTGTTCCTTGGACCTCAGAACTTGAATTTCCATTAAAATGTAGTTTTATTTATTTTATTTGTATTTTTGCTTGTAACATTACTACCTATGTACTGTGTTTGAGAAATGAATAAATAAAGGGCCAGTTTATTATCTCAATAATGCCATAGGCTTCACAAAATTTTGTGTGGGCCCTTCTTTGTGATGACTTGGAACCACTGAATCAATTTTTATTAAAGTAGTCATTGGTGACTTTTACCAAAATCTGTTAACGCATTCCAATTTTGTTTAAATTTGGGTGGTAGTAACAGAGGCTTTACATTAGGACCTGTGTGCATAATGTGCAAAACTATGTAGGTCATACCGAAAGTCATGAGCAACTTTCTTTTGCATGCAACCTGGAAACAGCAGATGAAAGAGAGTATGGTGGTAGGTGGAACCAGCTGTTGTGTTAACCTTGAGTGTCTTGTGATGTCAATAGCTTGCATCACATGACGAGTATCACTCCTAACAAAATGGCCGACAACGATATGTCGTTTCACCAGCGCGCTGTCATCGAATTTCTTGTGAAAGAGGAAATCCCTGCTGCAGAAATTCACCAGAGACTTCAGCGTGCCTATGGAAGTGTGTGCATGGGTGCGAGCAGTGTTCAAAAATGGGTGAAACATTTTAAAGATGGGAACACCAGCATCGAAGATGAGCCTCGGAGTGGTCATCCTCGAGCAGCCTCAACTGAATGCAACAAGGAAAGAGTGGATGAGATCATTCAAGATGACAGGCATGTGACTATGGACACAATAGCCTGAAAACTTGGAATAGGGTACAGTGCAGTACAGGAGATGATTGAAAGCTTGGGCTATAGGAAAGTTTGTGCTCGCTGGGTCCCACGGTTACTGACCGAAGACCACAGAGGTCAGTGGAAAGCCATAACCTCAACAGCTGCAGAGATATCAACATGAAGGCGATGATTTTTTGCTCTGTATTGTGACAGGTGATGAAAGCTGGTTTCACCATTTCGAGCCTGAAACGAAACGGCATAGTATGGAATGGCACCATTTGCATTCTCCATCAAAAAAGAAGGCAAGGACAGTGCCATCAGCTGCGAAGGTGATGGGCACAGTCTCCTCGGATGCAGAGGGGTTTATTCTGGCCGAATTCCTGGAACCTGGGCAAACCATCAGTGCTATTCGTTATGTCCAGACGCTGCACAAGCTCCGTCGTGCATTGTGCGATAAAACGTCTGGGACAAAACATCATCATCCTGCATGACAATGCTCGCCCCCACGCCACTTGTCTCACATTGGAAGCAATTGCAAAGATGGGGTGGGAAGTTCTTCCACACTCCTCCTATAGCCCTGATCTGGCACCCTCCGACTACCATCTTTTTGGATTTGTGAAGGATCAGCTGCGTGGACAACGTTTTGAGACAAGGGAGGCAATTCAGAAAGCAGTGCGTCAGTGTCTTCAGATGGCTGGAACGGAATTTTACAGAAGGGGAATTTTCCAACTCCCTGAACGGTGGGAGAAATGTGTACAAAGAAGTGGCGATTATGTGGAAAAATAAAGAAAGGTCTGTAGATTGAGGTGGTGTATTTGGTTTGTCAATAATAAAGCATGTTACTTTACAAAAAGTTGTTGCTCATGACTTTCAGTATGACCCTCTTATTTAATGGAATACAAATGTTATGAATAACACTTGTGGAGGAAAATGAAATCCCCAATACACTTATTCCATAAGTCTTTCTTTTGAGACAATTAAAGATAAGGGAACAAGGGTGCCACAGTTTTTATGCTATGCGTTCATTTCTTAATTTGTTTATTCTTTTGTACAATTAAGGACAAGAATTATTCAACTGTAGTTGTAACTGTGTGTTTCCTGTTCTGTACTCTCACTGCAAAGGAAATGCTTGCTTACACTGTAGCATGTTTTGATGTTTCAGCCTGATAACAAGCCTTCATAGTACTTGCAGCATTGAATTAATAGTATAGTGTAAATAGCACATATAAATATGAATATTATTTTAGATAGACAATAGTGTATTAAAACATGCTTTAGTTCGATGTATTACAGTAAACTCCTGATATTTCAGTATCCAGGCATCCATAATTCTCTTGCAGTCAGCAGAAATTTAAAAGAAAATGTAGCATTTTTATAAAGTTACTTGCTATGCGCATATGTTCACTCATGTTGTGGTTCTCCAGTCTGCCACTAGCAGTGATGTCCTTTGTCCTCCCTCATGCAGGTGCTATTACAGTAGGGGCTAGTTGAATTTGTGATCCATTACAGTGTATGCAAACCTTTCACCCATGAATTTTTATTGTTCTTCTCTTTCACTGTATGTTTAGTACTTTATAAGCTGTCTGATGCTGCTATACTGGCTTGTTTATTAGGCTGTGCTGTATTGGGCTTCTGTCAGTTTCATCTGACTATCAAATTCCATTCCCCATACATGCAAATAATCGGGAGTTTACTGTAGTTAGTAATTTTGAAATTGTTATATTAGAGTTGTTATTAATTGCTGCTGAAAAAGTGGGAAAACTATTTCCATAGTATTGCATACTAAGACCAGAGTCATTACATTATTTGATATGTTCAAGAAAATATAGTACATTTAGATCATGTACATATAATTCACATTAGGTGCAGGTTATGCAACAAACTGTGTTGATGTATTGAATTTTGGTGGGTTTAATTTACATTTCAACCATTTGAACTGAAAATAAATTTTAAGCTTATTGAGGTGATTTTATGTAGAAATTGTTTGTTGAGAGCATTATTTTCTTTACTGATTACTGATATTTTATCACTTTTTGGGGCTTTGATTTTTCTGAGTCGTTCAAGAATGGTCCTGAATATTACTTCCATTGTATTGTCAAGATTTACTTGGGGCTCTGATTCTTCCAGGTTTCTGTATGCATATATCCACTTAGATTTTTGCAGTTATTTCTGTCTTAAACATCTTCTGTATTGAGTGTCACTTGTTTTTATATGTAAAGAAGTTAATCCGATCCCAGGTTATATTTATTGCATGATTTCAAAGAAGTATCTGTGTAGCAGAAAAATGAACTTGCAAGCTCAGCTTTTAAGGTTTTCTTGAGAATTCTTGATGTTTATTGCATGATTTGAAACTAATGTACATGTAACATGGGAGGGGGGGGGGAAGAACCTGCAAACTCAGTTTTTAAAAAATTTATGAGAATTCTTGATTCACATAATGTCAATCCATCAATAAAATTATTACAATTTATGGCACATTTAATTTATGTGCTGTTTCTTCAGTCTTGAGTATGTTTTATGTTTATAAATACATATCTGTTGAAACCAATTCCAGTGCCCATGGGTGCATATGATCTTGGGCTAGGCAAATAGTGAGGTGTGGGTTTGGATCCTGACCAAGGAATTTGTGTGTCATGAGTGTTTTTCTAATCTTCACATATGTTGTTGAGGACCATAATCCCTTGATAGACGATTCTGCCACGGACTGTGCAGCCCAGATAACATCTTAATAGTTTATTTATATCACACCAAAATATGTACATTTGTTCACAGTTTTACAAAAGCTGGAGTCATGTCAGTATGACTCTTTTCTTTAAAATCTTTTCAGGCATACTTTGTTAGAAGAAAATACCATTATTTTCGTGATGGTTGGCATAGATGAGCAGAAGTTGTTCATTTAGTTTTTGTGTTTCAACTATGTCTACTTGCACTGAAAGTAACAGTGCTTAGGATCTTCATGAGTATATTGAAAAAACTGAAATTTTAGTGATGTATTTGGTGAACCAATGTAGTCGTCATTTATTTATTTGAAAATAACGCCATATTTTATATTGGTATGTTTTTGTAATTAACATTTTCTATGCATGACTGTAATTTCATAGGATTTTACTGACACCTAGTGATAAATGTATTTGCAGTACGTCTTATTGTTAGTGCCTGTATACACAATTTATATTAGTAGATATTGTTAAAATAAAATGAATATATTGGTAAGCTGATGTTTCTCTTAATTTCTCCAGGGTGGTAGTGAAAGTAGTTCATCAATGGACCCACAACTAGAACGTCAAGTGGAAACAATACGTAATCTTGTTGACTCTTACATGAAGATTGTTACCAAGACCACTCGTGACCTTGTACCAAAGACAATCATGATGCTTATCATTAATAATGCGAAGGACTTCATCAATGGTGAACTTCTGGCACACCTATATGCTTCAGGAGACCAGGTAAGGGTAATTCATTTACCCCCTGATTTGGTGGAAGTGCTGGTTACACTACCAAACAAACAAAACAAACTCCATGGTTTTAGTCTGCAAGTGAGTTATACTGACCAAGTGACCGCTGCTTGTTGGCGAAGTTAGTGCCAACTTTAGTGAATAGCGGGCCTCGCGTGGTCAGCACAATGAATTCCCACTGCCGTTAACTTCAGTTTTCTAGACTGGAGCCGCTATTTCCTTGAAATTGCTACTCATTTATCCTTGTGAGGCTGAGTGGACCCTCTTCCAGGCCCATTATAAAATCTGGTAGTGCCGAGAATCAAACCCACACCTCTGGATCTGTAGCCAGGAAATCTGACCACTAGACCACAGAGGTGGTCGGTTACACTACACCACTAAGATTTATTGTATGGTTAAGTACACTTTTTTTTTAAACAGGATTTTTCATAATTGGCCAGTAGTTTAGTGGATTTTGGATTTTGTTCTGTTCTGTTGTAAATTGGACACTTTTAACTCAGGTAATCCATTTGAACTTCATGACTTTTATGCCGTTCACAAGCATGTTATTGTATAATGTATGGGTAATGCTCAAAATAGTAGCCGTTGGCCGCTGTGCAAGTCTGCCAACGTTGCTATAGCTGCCAGAAACATTGCTGAAACATATTGGCAGGAAATTCCTGTATGGCATCTTTTGTGGCTTGGACCACCTCCTCTGACTACTGAAATCTATGACCACGTAGCTTTGCTTGCAAGCGGTGAAAGAGAAAGAAATCGCATGGTGCGAGATCAGGTGAGGACGGAGGGTGTGGCAAAACGGTGACCTGTTGCCTTGTCAGTTCCTCTTGGACAAGAACAGAGCAATGTGCAGGGGCGTTGTCATGTAGCAACAGCCAATTCTTCCTATGCCAAATGTTTCGCTAGGGGATTTGCCTAGTTTTTGGCAGAACTTGATGTTTGCCGTTGTTTAAACTGCCACATTTTCGATTTCTGCCACTTGCATTTAACTGCAGTTCACAATAGAGGTTGTAGTTCTACTTACACTGCACACAACTGCCTCTTGATGTGACGAGAGATGAACTGACAGGGCATCATATTGTGCCTCAACCTATCCGCTGTAGTGCACTGCAATGACGCTTTGCGGCCATTCTACGAACTTATTGACTGTGATAGTATAAGTGTATTATATGTCACTTTATTATTATATAATAATAATTTGACATAAATTCAGTTAGAGCAACTGCATGGGAACATACATACTAATGGGGCAATAAATATAACAATGGTAACACCACATTGATATTCACAGGGCTATACAAAACAACACAAAAAACATGTGCATGAAAAGCTAAAGCGTGATGTTCTGAAGCAAGTGTATTTTGATGAGTGAACAACGAAACTGGAATAACACTGGAATATTTTAACTTCAGAACTAATGCAGTGTAGCAGTTTCAACAACTGAACAGCTGCCTGAGGATGGCCAAGTATGGCCGAAACATGTAGCAGTTTAATTTTAATCTAATATTATTCTGAATAAAGTAGTAATTGTAAACAGAGTTGCATTAAACATGGAAGTGTGTGTGCAAAAAGACTGTTTTATTATAAAAAAAAATTGTTATGGAAGTTTTTTGGTTAGTCCTTTTGATTTCTAAAGTAACATTATATAGTGTGTATATCTGTATATAACTTTTGTTTCTTGGAACAGGCACAGATGATGGAAGAGAGCCCAGAAGAGGCTCTGAAACGCGAGGAGATGCTACGGATGTACCATGCATGTAAGGAGGCCCTTCACATAATTGGTGATGTATCAATGGCTACAGTATCAACTCCAGTTCCCCCACCTGTTAAAAATGACTGGCTAGCTTCAGGGTTGGACAATCCAAGGTAATTGTCTCCTTGTAATGAAATGTTGCGTAGTGTAGAAAAAAGTTCTTAGTTTTTAATCTTTTTTATATGTTAACCCTTTACAATCAGGGGCACGTGGTAGTGTAGTTGGTTGAGGCACTATGCTACAAGCTGGAAGCTCATGGGTTCAAGTACTGATGAGGTCATTGGATTTTTTCAATTGACCTAATCCTTCCAGCTGCACTATGGCCCTGGGGTTGACTCAGCCTCTAACAGAAATGAGTACCAGGAATTAATTAAATAATTTTCCTGAGGAGTAAGGTGCTGCCGGCTCTTAAGGCCGACAACTTTACTGCCATCTTTGAGCTGATTGTCTAGATAATGTGGGACCCTCAATGTCTCTCAACCCTATGGGCCTTCGCGGCCTGTCACAGGGATAGGTTTACCTTTCCTTTACTTTTTAACCCTTTCCAGTCATCGCATTAATAGAAATATCTCCAGCCAGAACATGAAGGTGATTTAAATGCCCGCAGAGTCACTAAGTGAACTGTTGTGCTTGAAAATTTGGTGCAGCAGAGGCATAAAGTGAAGAAAGTAAAAAGCGTGCTTAGAAGGACAGTACAAGAAGACAAATTCTCCACTTTGTAGGTGTGTATGACATCAGGTTTGTGAAGAGAGGCAGTGTTGCTTCACTATTCTCTAGTACAAAGTATATGCATATTCCTCTCTTCTTATAACTGTCACTTAATCTTCTGTGTACACAAACAGTAAAATCCAAGAAACTATGGGACCTACACTAAAGCTTTTGAAGTTTTTGAGAGTGTGAAGCTTATTCTGCAGGACACTTGGCAGGTTGATTTATGCAAGTCTGACAATAGAAATATTTCTTTTCTGGCTCCCTTGATCTTTCTGTTGCTGCACACAATGTTGTCTTTGTGTTTCTTCATGTCATAATGGTAAGGGGATTGAGGCGCTGTATTCAGTCTTATAATCTCTGCTGTTCCTGGATGTGACCTCTTTCTTGGGTTGCACACATCACCTACTAGATTTTCAGATTTTCAGCAAGAGCTCGCTTTCATTTCGCAACTGAGATATTACACCACCTATTCCAAATGAACCTCATGCTTAGCTGAAGTTTTGCAATTTTGTCTTTCGCATATCTCTTTGTTTCTATAACACTTATTCAAAAGCTCATCATTGAAAAATAAACTAAAATAATCCATGGGTTCTGCATTTTGCAGAAGTTAAATTGTGGCCCTGCATTCTTAGTGCATGTGAATTCCTTGTGTTTCTTGTTGCCCAATGTCACTTCTTTCCACCCACCAGTACTCATGCCAGTTGTTTAATTCTGACTCTCACTTTCTGACTTTCTGTTGCTTGATTCTTCATTCACAGTTTCTCCTTTGTTTTCCAAATCCATCTCATCATCAGGGTCAGTATTGAGCTCTGGATTTGCCATAACACTAATAGTTTCTTCATCTGCATCACACAAGGGATCATTTTAGATTTGTTGAAAAAGACTATTTCAACTTATTTGTAAAGAGTCTGTCTGTGAGACATTAGCACAAGAAACGTATTTTATGCTGTCTTTCAAACAAAGACCAGAATGCCATCCCAGACTGGGAAAACATCAGCAATGAAGGAATTGCAACTGTGTTGGAATTTCAGCATACAGAGCGGGTTATAAATGATAATTATGCTTTTGAGCATTTTTTTAAAAAATCAAAGCTGTCTATATCATTGAAATATTTTAGGACATAAAAAAGAACATTCAGCACATGCTGTCAGTGAAGGGTTTTGCATTTTTGAAAATATGTTCCAAAAGTCATATGCAGTTCTCATTTTAAATACATTGTAACATTTCATGCTGAGTGCATATCACTTAATTTTAAGAGGTTCTAAAAAGTATACCGTTATGCATATTGTTGGACAGATTTTGAGCTAGTTCAATCACAACCTCTTTATATAACATACATTGTTGGGAAAGGTTGCAAAATAAGTAAGGAACTATTAGTTTTATTGAATCCATCTGCCCACTAGTAGCAGTACCCATGCTGTGCAGCTGGTTTTATTCATTAGGGCTGAAATTAAGGTATTTGACAGATTTTAATAATACTTGAACATTATGCACATCTGTTCTATGTTTTGTATTGTGTTAAGTTTCATTCACTTCATATCTGTTTAAGTGGAAACATGAACTTATCTTTTCAGGTTTTGTGTGTGTGTTGTGTGTGGTGGCATCTCTGGCATGTAACACTGTATAATTGCTAGATAGGTATGAATGTTGTGGAAGAACCTTCAGGCTTTGCCTTGTGCCATGAAGATGGAGGTGTCAGGGTCCTCTTAAATGAGGTACCTATCAACCAAACTACACAGCATCACAACCTACAAAACTGTAATCCTCCTATTCACTGCTGTGAGGACCCCAAGCCTCAATTGACATTTCTGTTATATTAATGTTTATGAATTTCATTCCCTTGAAGTTGTTTTAAGGCCTGAATACACATCTTGTATATTCCTTGAATATTCACCTCAGAGAAAAATGTCTTGAATTCATATTTAAGTGATCTGTAAAATATGCATCTTTTGTCTTATGGAATATTTATTTAAAAGTGATTGATTTTGAGAAAATAACTGGTATAATAACATATCCTACATTATATGTTAAGTTCGTGTCATTGAAGGCATTGTCCAAGCCCCTGTTATTTCCTTGCCACGTAGCTGTTGTCAGATCAGTTTCTAGTGCATATATTTTGACAGCAGACAGACGTAATGTGTAAATGAAACACATTTTTAATGCTACTTAAAGTGCAGTTGCCTGTTGTGTCCATAACTACTTGTATATTACCTCTATTGTCCTCCACAGTCTTCCAAATGGTCACTGTGAAAGATGTTTCACCACAAAAATTCCGTTTGCTCTTCTTTCCTTTGTTTGCAGTACATGTACAGCCCATCATGACCTAATATGGTTGCACAATAATATTTTATGAATTAATTTGTTATATAATATCCTTCATTCTACAACTCATCTCTTTTAGATCAGTACATTTTCAGATACTTCCACAGTGAAAGAGCTGAGGAGTTCAGAGTGAATACACCCATCATACTGTGAGAAGAAGATATGCCTCTCTATAATTGCTCCCTCTTCCTTGTAGGTTGTCTCCACCCTCACCAGGTGGTCCACGCCGAGGGATGCCTATACAACCTGTTACAGCTCCTGGGTCTCGAGCACCTCCTCCACCTCCAGCTACTGGACGTCCTGCCCCTGCTATTCCTAATCGCCCAGGACCTGATATGAGTCAGCGTATGCCACCTTCATTGCCAGGGCGACCACAATCTGCGGGTCTGCCACCACCACTCATACCTTCGTGAGTAGACAGACTTTATATTGTACGTACTGTATTGCTTGATATGGACAGTCTTCACAAGAATCATACAAGGTCTGATAGGAAATGTTTGTCTCTTAGTATATATTCATCAGTAATCTGTCAGACGACAGGTCCACAGTCTCTTCCAAAACAGTTCCTCCACGTAATGAGATCTCAAGCTTTCTCCTTCAATTAAAATATCCTCTTCTGTACCCAAGGTCCTCCAGCATCTTCTTATGTCTTCTTCCTCATCTTCTGGGCACTTCTATCTGCCCCTCCGGTTTGTTTTTTTCTCCAGAGGAAACATCTCGCATACATGGTATCTCTGTTTTTGGAAAGAGACTATCCAGGAAAAGTGATAATGTGGTAGTTTTTCCGTTTGCTTTCCACTTTGCAGTAAAACAGCCGTTCAAACCACTCTGGTGACGCCTGTTGCTATACGAACTTGAACCATCTCGAGGATCATTTGCTCTGTGCTTCAAGTCGCTGCTGATGACGCTGCTTCCGGCATCGGTTTTTGGTTTTTGGTTTTTGGTGTCTCTCTTTGTTTGATGCCTACCCTTTGACCTGTCCAGCAAGGGAGGCCCTGCCAGTAGCTATGCTGCCGCTGGTAAAGCTCTCAGGGTCCTTGCCATACTCAAACCCCCTCACCATGATAAGGTGGAGACACCGAGGGAGTTAGTATATATGTATAAAGATAATTACAAAATAAATGTCTGAACCACTTTTATTTTCCATACTGGTCAGCTTGAGTTGACTAGGACTTTGAATAACATACATATGTGCCATCAATATACACTTTGCATTTATCCATTTTTCTCACATTAGTTTTTCTCATAGTCTCTCCATTTGAACTCTGCAGCAGTTGCCACGTAAGAGCCAGTATAGTTCCCTCAATATAATGACTGGCAATGTGTTTGGTGACCAGGGTTCGATTCTTGGAAGGGGCGGAAATTTCTGCCGTAATTTCATGTTTGAAAACACTTCAGATGATGGACAGTGTCAAAAATGATAGTGCTGTTTCTGATTAAACATGTTGGTTCCCTTTACTATGGGAATTGTGTTGTGCATTAGTGTTTAGCATTGTTGAAGCCTTTGCATGTATAATTATGTTCCATAATGGATACACAAGCAGAGACCAATTAATGTTTGTGAAATCCAGAAGGATAAATATCATTTTACCTTGTGGGTGATTTCTAAATTTCATATGGCAGGAAATGATATGTATATAAGCATGTTCACATAAGAAGTGAAGGGTAATGTTCATTTTAAAAAATTGTATTTTCAGTTTTGAAGTTGCAGATGTGATACATGTTGAGGTTCTACTCACATATTTAATTATCGAGGACATTTTGCATCTTAATGCTGCAGTAATGTTTTTCTGTTTTTAAAGAAGAGGCAGTTTCAGTTACTGTGAATACTATCTTTATTTTTGCTACAAGTTACATACTAAATTCCATAACTATGGAATGTTTAAATAATTGAAATAATTGAAATAATAATAAGTGAATAATTGAAATAAGAAAACCTTACCCAGTCACACTGAACGGAACTATTTAGCTTTTTCATTTTATGTCAATTTTGTTTGTCCAATAATGCCCCCGATTGCCTTAATTTGTTTGCACTTCTGTAAATATTTCCTCTGTGTGGAACTGTCGCTGGCTGAAATTTATGCTGAAGTTGTCTCACTTTTCTTGCAGAAACACTTCATATGGGTATCATACATGAATACTTGTTCCAGCATGTATCTCACATATGAAACTTTGATACAGGAAATAACATGAAGAATGGCTGCTTATCATGCAGATCAAATGTGGTAGCAGGAGTTAAAGTGACATGTATTTGAGTTGATTGATCCATAATACATACGTTCATGTTACACCGTGGTGACAGGGGGGCGAGGAGGTACCCCACCGCTGTCACCCTATGTTATGGCGTGAAGAGGGCGTGGAGGAATCTCTCCACCTCTTCCGCCATCCATGTCGTTGCGCCCTTGGGGAATGGCCAGTTGCAAGGCTAAGCACTTGGTACTTGACTCGTTAACTACCTCTTGGCTGTGAGTTCCCAGTCCCGATAACACAGGGAGGTACGGGAGAACGGGGAAATAGAGGGTGTGACTGGGGGTAAGTCAATGCGACAAATTTCTACTGACGTTGCTCTTCCGCATTGTACTACAAACATTACCCTTCGTCTAACTTCTCTAAGGTGAACCCAAAATAACTTAATACCTAAAAGTTACAAAAACCCTTGCCGAAATTCTACAGCATTACAGTTCACTTTAAGGCTGTATTGTCTAGAAAACTTAATTAATTTTTTTTTTAATTTGCTTAGTGGGGGTGGAGTCCAACTGGGTCCACTCAGCATGCTGGCTACTGATTGGCCTATTGTAGCCTGCCCTGGGTGATTATGATGATGGAGAATTTGGTGGAATGAAGATTGACAGGGGAAACCGAAGTACTCAGAGAAAACCTGCCCCACCGCCACTTTGTCTACCACAAATCCCACTTGCCCAGTCCTAGGATCGAACCTGGGCTGCCGTGGTGGGAAGCCAGCGACTAACCGCTTGAGCTATGGCGCGGCCACCTAGAAAACTTACTGTAGATGCAATGTTCGAATCAAATTTATGTGTTAAATGAAGGCATCCAATGGGAAGACGATGGTACTGCAAGTACAATGATGATACCAAAAAAAAAATATTTTAATGACTGGGTGATACATGATGAACTTGTGGGCTGGCAAATGAGGACATTCGCTTCAGCACTTGATACACTGCTTCACAAAAATATATTTGTTGGAAGGTTTGTTGCACATTAGGTCTCATGAGGTATACTGATATTCTGTCCCTTCGATATTAGATTGATTTATGAAAATAAACATCCTACTTTTGTGTTGAACATATGACCTTGTGTGTACTTGGAAGGCTGGTTCATACAAGATACAATTGAAAGTGTAAGTATGGTTACTGATTTATATAATGAACATGTGAAATATAATTATATGCATATATACAGGGAGAAAAGTGCTGATTTTAACAGACTAATAAGTCGTAAGGTAATATGACTTAAGTTGGTACAGATAAGAAAGGACATTTGCATGAGATTTGTGTTAAGAGATTTTGGAAGCAATTGGAATGTAAAGATAATGAGCTATTTAGGATAGTACCAGGAATTTTGAAGGTACTGACTTGAACAGTAGGAAGGAAATAGGGAGAAAAACGCAATTTTCTTAGAAAAATGATTTGAAGATATGTCACATGAAGGAACAGAATCTGCTGTAAGCTGAATGGGGCTGATATTGCGGTGACCTGGTGAAGTTGAAAATGCAGAGATAATCTTGCAGGTTTTACTTCCAGAACTGTTGCTAGTAGATATAGAAGTGGTATGTTTTTGGGTGCATCTTTTATGTTGACCATGATTTTGTTAGTGATGCTTCAGCAGAACACTTCAATGGTTCAAGACCATGCTACATTGTATTTCCATAAGTCTTCATTTTGCATCATTATCTTTGGATCTGCTTCTGTTCGTGAGATTTTTCTCCATTTAACTATACTTTTTATTATCTCTTTTCTTCATTCAAGTTGTGGGTGACTAAATAAAGCTATTGGCACGTTAATAATGAAATTATACACTCTTTAGGTAATATTGCATAGAGATTATTACAAAATTATTGTAGAATGTTACTTTCATTTTATCATCAATGTGACAGATCCATTAATTTGTATTTCCTGATCTTTGTTTAATAAACACTGTATTAAATTATAATTAATTTTGGATAATAAAGTAATGGGCAAATGTCTCGTCCCATTTTATTTTTTATGGCAAGGTCAGTGAATTTTGATAGGTTGGAGTACTTATCAAATGATGTGAACAATGACTGTGGAACAGCCATGCCCAGCACACAATACAGTGGAAGTTAAAGTTTAATTTGCAATTCTTTTGGTGGATTTATATTTTCAGTGCAGTGGAAGCCTGTATAGGTCTGCGCATAGCCTTTAGTTCATGTATGGCTATTCTAACTGCAGTATATCCATGACTTTTTGTTGCAAGGAAAATTTGGGTGGTTTTACGTAGTATAGGGCTGTTGAATTACTGTATACAAAGCCAGGCAAATAAGTTTTGAGACCAATTTTTTATTTCATTCTGGGTGATCTGGCAGCATTGTTACTTGGAATGTTAAGTGGTGGAACAAGAAAGAGCTCACATGAAAGTATGGATAAGCTGTGTTCAGTATTTGTTTAACAGTAGCTTGTTAGATTACTGTGTGACATCAGCTTTGCCCAGATGTGGAAATGGAGCATATGGTGGAACAGAGAGTAAATGTGAAATTTTGTAGTAAACAACAGAAATCACCCACTGGCCATACACCAGTCCATGGAATAGGGATTGAAGAATTCCCTCAGGCCAAAGAAGCTATAGATGGTAAAATCCAAGATCAAAACAATGTTGAGCTGCTTTTTGACATCAGGGGTATCATCCACTTTGAATTTGTACATGAAGGAAACACTGTCAGTCAGACATTCAATGTGGAGGTGTTAAAAAGTTTTATTGATGCCTTGAGGAGTAGTGAGGAGAGTTGTGGAGAGATCACTTATTGATTCTTCACCATGCCAACATGCCAGTGCATTTTTTGCTGCATGTGTTCAAGTTTTTAGGAGGAAAAGGCATCTCTGCCATGTATCATCTGTCATACTCTCCTGACTTGGTTCCATCTGACCTCTGGCAGTTTCCAAAACTCAAGCATGTGCTGAAAGGAAAGCATTTATCAGACATTGAAGACATTAGATCATCCATGAAAAACATTTTGACAGAAATTTCTGTTCAGAATTTTAGAAACTCACAGAATTACTGGGTTTTTGGGCTTTCTCCATCGTCCGGATTCTAGGTAATAAAGGACATGACATTTTGGAAACTTGATCAGGACACTGTAATAGATGACACGATGTTTTGGAAACTTGATCTGTCTCTGTCTTCACCTGAAGACAGAAACAGATCCAGTTTCCGAAATGTTGTGTCATCTGTTACCTAGAGTGTCCTCTATTACCTAGAATCTGGATGATGGAGAAAGTCCAAAAACCCAGCAATTCTGTGTGTCATCCACCATCGTCAGAACCCTATAGAATCTAATTCTAAAAACTGTTTTGAACAATGGCCAAAGCACTGGGAACATTGTAAAAACTGGAGGGAGATTACTTTGAAAAATTCTAGGTTGCTAATATCTGCAGCTCATAAAATAACCTTTTAAAAAGTTAATGTTGACTTATTTGCCCAACCTTGTACACTCAGTCATCGTCTTGTGCAGTGCTTGCATGTGACGTACTTTTATTCCTTATTTGGGAACTAAAATTAATTTTGTATCTGTAGTATTCTATACTTCAGATAATTTTGTGCGTTGTCTGTTATCAATCTATATTCAAAGAGATGGGAATGTAATGTGAAAGGTAGTCTTGGGTATTTCATAATTAGTATTTATTGCGGAGCATTAAACTGAATCATGAGGTTACATCATTCTTCCACTAGTATTGTGTACTGGAGTATCAGGCCAGAATTACCTGTTATCAGTTTCGAGGAACCATATTGATTTCAGGCTTAGTCTACATGGTGTACAGTACTTGCTTTTGTCTAAATCAGTGCTTATTTGTTTGAAGCATACACTTATATCTGAATTCTGCAGAAAATAATAGTGTTGGGTTTTGTTGTCTTGTTTTGGTTGATAGCAGTAGAAAATATACTAATGAAGTTTCACGCAGTTTTTGTGTTGTGAAGTATTGGCCTAAGCGTGAAAGGAAATGTTTCTATAGCCACATTGGTGCTCTTCTCTGTGCTTGTTTCTGAGGCTTATTCACATGTAAAGTTGAGCTTATGGGAACTGAATTACTTTTCATGCACAGCTTATGGGGGTATGTGTGTGTTACATGTTTGTCTCTGCTTGAAGTGAAACATGGCATGTTTCTCTTTCAGGCGGCGACAGTAACTGCATGAGACTTGACACGCTAACATCCTAACACATCTCTGTAAACTAATATGTCTGTTGTTTTCACACACATGATACACAGCCAGCAAGTTAAATCTGTGAATCTTAATGTGAAACTGTATTACATTCTGTATATTGCTTCTTAAGACATGAAAGTTTTCAATCTGATAGTGACATTGTCTCTGATAACTCCATTTCAGAATGTTACTGTTGCTGCTACTTACATACATATACTGTATCTCTGTGCCAAGGATTATAGTGTTTGACTGGTGGTTCATTTCTTTATTTCAGCATTATTTAAAATGCTTTATGAATGAGGGCACTAGTGTTATGGAGAGCTTTGTAGTTATATTACACTGAAATATTGTTGATGGATACACATATATGTATAAAATAACGTTTATTGGTTATGTTTACATTTACATTTATTTTCACTTCGTGGATCCAATCATCTGCCAGTAGGGCTGGATATAAAACATGTCACACATTACAAATTCATGATGACTTCCCATCATATGTCTTTGGTCCAAAAAATATATATAATCAGGCCTCATGCAGACAGCACAAGTTGTCAAGACAGCACACACAGGCCATGGAAAAACCACTATCAAATTCAACCCTGAACTTAATCCCTCATATTTCCAACCATAACAACTTTATGCTGCACAATTGCAATGATAGTTTAGCATAAGCTACATTCCTATATCAGAGTAAATTACTTTAGTGAAGATTGTGCAATATTTAGAAGAGAGCATTTCTAAAAACTGGTATATGAAGTAACCGTGTTACTGTGAAGTGGCAGGCACTGTGTTGGCAAATAATATATAAATCCACCAGCATGAGCTGTCATCTGCGATTGTCAAAGTGTTAGTATTAATATACTATGTGTAACAAAACCACAAAATAAAGAAAAGCAGACAAGGGAAATAGACTTGAAAGAAATGGCACTGTTGCGCTAATGAGAGTTGCTACACAGAAATGCATGAAGGAACTCCTTTTAACAGTGAAACTGAAGTAATTTCTTAAAGGCATACTGCAAGAAGAGCAGGAGCTTAAATTACTCCATGTGGTCCTCTTTATCTCTTACAGTTATGACAGTTTGTAATGTCAGTTTATTGAAAATAAACTATAAAATTTAGGAAATAAGAAAGAAAATATGAGAAAATGGAGCATTTAACATGTCTGAGCATGTGGACTTTTTCATTCATGGTGCTTAATGTTCATTCTAGTGAATTTTCTTGCTGGAGATTCTGTCACAACCCTCTTTTTCTAATGTTAAGCACATACTATACTCTGTATTAACTGGTTTGTGGCTTATCTCTGCATCTTTTGGACATGTGAGCTACCCTATGGTGTGCCTGTGAAGCTCACTCATTCTGTCTGTCTGTCTGTATGCATCATGGAAACTCAAGAACCAGTGGTCAGAATTCATGATATTGGAGAATTGTGTGAAGAATTATTGAGCAATTTTAACTTCCATTTAGATCAGACAATTTAACAACTACAGTGCTTGGAGAGCCAGATATTTTCTGTGTGTGATGTGTGAAACATTTCGTGGAATGAAAAATGTTCCAAACAACATTTGTAGAGACAAATTAAACAACTCATTTTATGTTCGGTACAGTTTGTCCACAAGTCTTATGGTTTTCGGGATCATTGAACAAATCAGACCGTGCATACATCTGTGATTATTTATATTCAACAATCACCATCGTCTTCTGATGACTCCTGAAACCTACATTATCTCTGTTTTCTGTTATTTATGTCTCTTCCCTTTCATTATCATGGATAATCTGGAGTATTCTGTGTAAGGAAATTGACATTTAATAAAGTTTTGACTACTACTTTTTGGCCCATGAGACTTTCTTTAAGTAACATACTTCATGGTCTTGGAATCATGCTTAAATGCCTAAAACACTAAAAGTGTCTCAAAAAGGTCTAGTTGAACTGGTGAAGTAGCTCTTTGGTGTTTCACTGTGCCAGTATGTCAGGCTCATTATTAGTACAAAATGGGTTAAAGCACATGAGTTTAGAATCATCTTGCTGTCATTGTCTTGGTATGCTGGTTAAATTGTAATGCTGAATAAAGGGATATTGGAATTTTTCCTTCTGTTCCCATTATAAGATATCTTCTTATTTAAGGGAAATACAGAATATGGGATTTTTTTTTTATGATTTAATAAATCTCTTCTGCAAATATAGGAAGGAATGGATTGAATGTTAATCGCAGTAAAATTATTTCCATGTTCAAAATTTGTATTACAGAATGACATGTTGTTGAGTGAGGTTCATGTATCTAGCGGCAACAATTATAGATACATTTTAGCAGCTTGTAAAAAGTAATGCTAGTTTCAGTGAAACCAGGCAGGTAATTGGTATGTAGTTATCAGTGCCACTGTTCTTGTGTCATATTTGTATGTACAGAATTTTAAGTATTGTCTTAAATGTGAAAAGAGAATGAAAGGGGAAAATATAGTACATGAGATAGCTGTATAACAGAGATGCAGAAATTGTAACTTAGGATTTATCCTGTTATCATAATCAGTTGGCATCCCTGTATTACACAGTCTTAGACTTGGTGCTCTCTGCATCATTACAAACTGCTTTTGTTCTCTTTTTGTAAATTGATTCTCTCTAGTCAACATGTATTTGCCAAATTGAAATTTTCAGTTTGGTACACATTCTTGTTCAGTGTGTGAAACTCAGTACAGGCTTAGATCCAACACATTTCTGTCAAGTAATGCTTTGGAAATTGTAATATAAGAATGAATGTTTATAGTTGTGAATTGGATGCTTATGCAACACTTAGTGCACTTGTTTATATTTTTTGTGCAAAAGTCAGTCAAAGACGGAACTGTTGTACAAAGATTGTAGTTGTGAATGGCATGCACAGGCAACACAGGAATGCACAAGAATTTTACAGAACTTCTGTATGGATTTTTGTACCGCTTGCAGAGTTTGTGACAAAAGGAGTCTGAAAGTTAGTAACAGTTATGTGTGTGTCACAAGATGATACTGCTTTAGGACACAGATGTTGCAGTAATATTGAGAGGATTTGGTTGTTTTATTTTTCATAAATTATTTTTCTTTATATCTTGTGTGTAATTAAAATATTTCCTTTGCTTATTTCAAGACATTAAGGTTTATTCATATATATTTCTAGAGTGGGTCAGTATACACTATGAATTTACTTTTTTTTTTTTTTGGTTTGTTCGTCTGTGTTGTAGCAGATATGAGGAGAAACAAGGAGATTGTAGAAGAAACAGTATTATAGAGTCCATTGCATTCACAAAATAAGGTCTTCTCATTTCTTTCACACTTCTCGCATGTTTCACTGCAGTGTAGATATATGTTTATCTGAAAGCAGGCAGAAATAAGGGCAAAAGGTCTTCATTTCCAGAACTTATGAAATCATGCAGTATCAGATAAAAACTGGTAGGGATGGGTGGGTAAAGAAAAGCTACGTTGGTAAATTACTGCAGTGAAATGACAGTTGTTAGGTTCATTTACATTCATGATATCAAATTATATTTGGAGTTATTTCCAAATTAGCTGTTCTGAGAACATTATTGTTCTCCATTTCAATTCAATAAATACAGTTCTTTTGAATATTAACATGTAGAAATGTACGTTCATTTTGTATAAGGTTGGTTGGTCAGTGAAGTGACTGGCTAAGGGGTGGATGATGGGCTCCATTCCCAGCAGGGGCTGTGATTTTTCTCGCCACTGGGTCCAGACCGGATACGAGGCCCACCTAGTCTCCTGTCCAGATGATACTGGGTACTCTTACCTGGGTGACAGAGGCTAGAATGTGAAGCTGTTGGTTCTTTCATTGTAGTGTTGAGGTCAAGAATTTGTGGAGCTATGCTTCTAGTCCCCCATATATCTTTATGGTTTGATGCTTAATGGAGCACAACAATAGCTTTACTTGTAATATGTCATGTGGAAAGTAGGCATGAATACTGATTGAGTTAGGAATGTGAACATTTACTGTGAGTCAAAGGAAGATAAGTCAGTCTGTAACTTGGATTGTTGATTGTTTGCGGTGCTGCAGTCGATCCCAGGGCCAGGGAGGAATGGGAATGGGGATTGGGATGCCACTGATCCCCCAACGCATGCAGCAAGCCATCGGTCAAGCCGCTGCACAAGCTGCTGCTCAGGCAGCAGTCAATGAATTGAAGGGTTCATTCAGAACATCCAGTAAGCATTAAGGAAAGCAGCTTCATGACATTGGATAGCGTTAATGATGAATGAAGGAACTCTCTTCAGGTGTGAGTGGAATCAAAGGTGAATAGTTTGTAAATGCAATTACAGCTGTGTTTCCAAAATTTGGACATTCTAATGGCATAGTTAATTGTTAAACACAGTATTAGGAAGTGTAAGTTCTTACAAACATGGGTTTTGTAGTATGTGTCAAGTGATATGTTACTGGAATTTGTGCTGTTAGCCACATTTTGTCTTCCGAATATAACTTTTGAATATTTCTTGATTAGTTGAAAGTGTGTGGCTTAAGCATTATCATATAAAATCAGCAATAGAGTTTCATCCTTCTCCATCAGAATCAGTTTAAATGAAACCGAAAGGTAGTCAGATATATGTTTGAAGTGAATAAAAGCATGCAAGAAGAGATGTGGCAGAAATCAGAGATATCCCCTAAAAATGTGTGGTTCAGAAACTGGAAAGGAAACTTTTCATCTACAGAGAGAAGTTCCTCTGTGGGTGATATTAATTCCTCTTGTGTGGGTCTTCAGGTTGCATTTCTGTTTGCCATAATGCATTTGTATTCAGTAGACTTCTCTGTAATTATCTGTAAGTAGTCTGTGCAGCCAGTCTTGTTTTGTTGAGTGACTGAACTTATTCAAAACAATCATAATTTCTCTTTGTAATTTACGTACTATTTTGCTGATTATAAGGTTGGAGTATTTTTCAGGTCTATCTGATAATTTTGTCATATATGTTAACTGATATTTAATAGTATGCAGGTGTACAGCATATATTGTTTGTTAGCTAATGTTTTATTACTATGTATAATAATAACAGTTTAAATTACAATGTTGTGATTAAAGAGCTCTTACTGTAACTGACAAATATGTGTGTAAAAGTATTGTACAGTTGTTATGAGTTACATGACATGACATTTATAGGCCTAAAGTTAGAGAACTGATGATTATGTGCGTTACAGGACATTTTTGTATCAGAGCATGCACATGGATAAAACCAAAACAAGATATTTGCTAGTGTTCCTGTTATGTAGATATAAAGTTTTAACTTCCTTCATTCAAAATATGAGACATTAATTGCTAGAATACCAGTAGTTACCTCTCCCATTCTGTTATGAGAACTGATTTTGAGTGTTTTGTTGTATGTTATGTTCATAATGTTATGAATTGTTAATACAGTGAATGCAGATTTAAAGAGAATTTGCATATTGAATAATGTTTCAGACACGTATCATATGGATTTTAATGAAGACCATGTATGCCTTTCTCCAATAAAAGTTGCAAAGTTTTTTTCACCCCCTGTGCTTTGCATGTCTGAACTTTGGGGAATGGAATTACCAGTGTTTGGATATAATGTTATGTGTGGGCATTTTACCAAAATGTTACAGACTCCATCTTGTTAAACCTTTGTGCACTGAGCCAGCCCATATAGAATGCTGTATTAGTATTGTTGGTAATCTTTCATTACAGCTTATACTTCTGTAACAACAAAAAGGTATGAAAGAGTTATTCTTACAGTTTATTAAAATCAACATTTTAACATATCTATAAGAAAGTAACCAGTCACATGATCCTTTATCATGGCTGCTGCATAATAAATTATTTTACCTTCAGTAATTCTAAATAGAATTATATAGATCTTAGGTAAAATTTGCATTTCATATGGTTAGCACTGGTACACCAAACTTGTGGAAAGTGCATGTTATAAAATATGTATTATATAATAATGACTGGAAAGTCAACTGGAAATATACAGCAGATTTTATGGTTATTAGTGTGCTATTCACAGTCAATGTGCAATCTTAATGTAACTCAGTTTTAAGCCGTGATGAACCATTTCTTTCCAAAAACTTGGTACAGAAGTTGAACTTTACAATGTATGTATGGTTGTACAGTTACAATAAGTTTTACATTTTCCCACAATTCATTTATTGCTAATGTCTATGCATTGTGTTTCATAGCTCTGACTTTTCCTTATAAATAAAATCCAATGTACACAAGTCAGAATTACACCACAAACAGCGCTCATTAATGTACAGTGTATATTTTCTCTTAGATGTTTGCTGTATGTTTCTGCTTTGCCTAGCTTGTACATAAGGTGCTGATGTCTAGGAAATAAGCATCTGTAAAGGTAGATTAGAGGAACAAATACTGTTTGTTGTAAAACAATTAAGATACAGATTTACTCATGCCCCTCCCCCCAAAAAGCACACATACGCATGCACACACACACACACACACACATGCACACAAACTAGTTAATAATCTTAGTCATACAATACAAACACTACTAACGTAACTGGCTGCAAGTTCTTTCTTGACCCAAAAGTGAAAGTCTTTCAGCTTTTTATGTGTTTATGTTTGTAATATATCATACTATGCATAGAAGTATGTGTGGAAGAGAGCTTACTCCATTCAGTTCATTCCTTGTGTTGTCTGCTGTCATTTTGCGTTGGAAGTTACATGTCAGGAATGTATTAGGATAATAATTTGATGTGATTTTTGTTTAGAAGAAATATGTCATTTGGTGAAGTAAGTACACATAATTTTGGCACGTATGGAATATTCACATTTAATTTTCAATTGTTAATGATGTGCATAAATATATTTTCAGAAATGTAAAGTCATCAAATAAAGATTCACTTAGCCTGCTTCAACAAAGATTTGGTCACAGCTGAATATATTGTTCATAGACTTTCATAGTACAGCTTTTATGTCTTTACTCATTGCATTATGATGTTACATTCACATTCCAAGTTGATAATATTGAATGCATATAGTAGCATCAACCATAAATAGCATGGGATATACAGTGAAAATTACATATATATATAAACTGCTTTCTTGGTAGTTTTGCTAGACGATTAACATTTTTGATGTTGTAAGAAGAACAGCAAAATTATTTTCAGATAATCATCAACATTCCATATACACATATGTATCAGCAAAACTCTGTCAAAGAGAATTTGTATATTATGAAATAATCTTACCCTTGCCTTGTGTGATTATGGCATGTGTGCAGTTATGTGCAGCAGGTTCTTACCTTTCAAAACTTGAGTACGTTACTTGTTCTCGTTCTTTTCGTCAAAATATGACCACAAACACCATGAAATATGTACATAATCTCATACTGACAGTATGTATTTACATTTTTTAATGTGCTGATAATGCTGTTTGCATATTGTCATTTGCAGTTTTTACCATTAATTGCCCCACAATCTTAATTATCATGTAATTAATTTTTACTGTATATTGAATATGGTCAAGTCTAATTGCTAAGAGTAGTTTCATATACCTGAATACATTAAATATAATAAATATTTATGTATATAAATTAATAGTTGGATATAGAGCTAAGCATATGATATTAAAATGTAGGGTAAACATATGTGTATATATGTATGAGAGTCAATTATATTTAATGCGAATTACACAAGACATGCACTGTTTGTTCCACATGTAGGCATTAGTATGTGCAGATGGTAGTCCAAATCTGGGGGGAACGTTGGAAATCATAAGACACAGAGAGAAGGGAACTTTTTAGTGCTGTTCTGAACTTTCCTTTGCTAATTGATTTCCACGTCACTAAAATGGACTCTTGTAAGGATGATAACAGCTGAGATAGGGACAAATGATAGCACTACTCAAGTTGTATGAACCATGAGACAGTCTACCCGGCTAATTTTTATTGTAAAGTAAACTTAAATTACATTCTAATGCAGACATATATGGAGAATAGTTTTGGTAAATATTCTAAATTATTCTGAAGTCTCATGTTAATGTGCGTCATTTTTCCACTGTAGTGGCTGCTAGATTATACTTTGAAGACATGATTGGCAAGGCATTTTAATGTTTCACAATGCTTCATAGTCAACAAGTTCAATAATGTTGCACTGTCATACACAGTTATATTTTGAACATTTTATGCCCTCTTATCGCTAAATTTAAGCACTAATGTGCTGCTGTTTTGGAAAGATAATAATACTTAATGTTTCATTTATCCCACTGGGTTGTTTTTGTTCACATTTGGCAACACAAAACATTATTCTTTGAAGTTCTAAAAGATATCTCCTTACTGAAGTGACTTACAGGAGTGGGTGTTTTTAACATACGAACATTTCTGTAAATTAGGCTTCTTCAGTAAAGGTCCTTCTATATTTTGTTAAGTATTACTGCTTATAATGATAAGCTTCTACCAGCTGGAAAGTACAGCTTAGACCAAGGCCAGTAAACTGTTGCCCAGTAGTCAGAATTCATGATGTTCTGGAATAATCAGTTATGTCTTCTATGAAACTAATAAATTACCTGCAAGGATTACTGTCTTATGGGCTGTCACGCTGCTTAGTCTGATAGGTCTTTAGGTGACAGTCTACTAGGCTATGCAGCTTTGCATACCAGAGGATTCATTTTCATAGCCGCTAGTATGAGAACTTATAATCTCACAAATTATCTGTGTGCTGTTATATGGTTCCTCAGGAGATGTACATGAAAACAAATTTGGGTTTGGTATGATTCTGGAATTTATACTTTCACTACGTACCTAGACCTGTATTATCTTATACAGGGTGTTTCACGACTTTAGGGCATAACTGCAGGAGGTAATTTCCTAGGTCTTTGTGATCAAAAAAGTTCATATAAACATGTGTCCGGTTTTGGACGGTAATGGAGTTATGACCATTTTAAACTCAGAATAGAAGGTAACAATTACTGACAATAAACGGAACAAAATAATGAGCCAGCATAATACATGATACATTTAAAGTATGAATATAAAGTTAACTTCGTGAAATTACCTTTAATTTGAATTTATTGGTGCTTAAAGCTGATTTTCGAAAATGCCACCGCCGGCCGCAACACAGGCTGCCGTTTGGTTGTGAACCGCGCTGGACATATGAACCCACCCCGCCTTAGGTATACATCTCAAGTGTCGAGGTAACGAGAATGCACTGTCTGTAGCTGGCTAAAAATAGCGACCTGACAGCTGACAGATGTGGTTCACACGAGGGTGTGTACGGGAATGAAAAAACAGTCATAACTCCGTAACCATCCAAAATCGGACACATGTTTATATGAACTTTTTTGATCACAAAGACCTAGGAAATCACCTCCTGGAGTTATGCCCTAAAGTCTTGAAACATGCTGTATATGTAAGATACTAGGATTAGCCATGCTAATATTTTATTTCCCAGTTTGTTCAACTGACTCTTAATGATTCTGAAATAGTATGTGACTTACCTCTTCATATTTACCTTTCATAACAGTATAATATGATATCCTAATTACATGATGCCGATCACAGTAGCCGAGTGGTCTAAGGCATGCACTGTCTTCGCTCGCTCGGAAGCCGGGATCATGGGTTTGAAGCCCACTCGGCATGGATGTTTGTGTGCGTTTTTCTGTGTTTGTGTACAGGTAGAGTCCTTGTGAAGAGCTGATCCCCCACCCAAGGAGTCCTACCATATGTCTAAGATCTAGTAAAACTAAAGTGAATGGAGAGTTTCATGGAGGTAGGCCTAGGCCCAAATGAGGGCTGTAGTGCCAATGAAAAGAAAAAAATTACATGATACAATATTGTGAAACAGTCTTCCTTCTGTCGTGCAGTATATTCACTGCTTCTGTTCATGCTGCCAACTACAGCTCAGCTTTTCCCTTTTTCGTCTTATTGTACTTAAGGAGTCCATGGACCACAAGCAGCCCTTGTTTTCTGTAGATAAGGTATAAGTTGTCACATATTGTGAATTTAATTTGAAACATTTATCCATGTTAATTATACTTTTAATTAACAGCACTGCACTAAATATCTTAAGTAAAAATATGTAGTTAGACTGCTTAAGCTACAGTTAGTTATCTTGTAGAGACCCATGACAGCTCAAATATTAAATTTGTTCTGAGTCCTGAGATTCATTTGTCATTGGTTTTATACAATTTCTCAGTTGACTGACCATTTCATACACATGTTGATATCTGTTTATATTTCATGGACACAAAAGTAAAGATGTAATCATCAGCTTAAGCGTACTAATTACAGATATGAGCTGTGTGTACGTCATCTGAATATTCCCCCAAGATGATAAATTTTATTCTCGACATTTATAACTTATTTCTCGAGCATATTCTCCAGAATATTGATTTTCATGCCAGTGTAATAGATCTTCCATTTAATTGCGATCTAAAAGTGTGTGAAAGAGAAAATTACAGTGGTTATTATTAAGTAAGGCAGCAAAAGAAATGTAAACTTAAGAGTGACAACATACTTGATCATACTTGAAGATTAAAATTATTGTTGAAAATAATATGTTAAGACTCAGAGTCATGATAACTGACCATTCAGTAGTTCTTATTTCCCATTATTTCAATCCTCCTGACTGTTTAACTAACTGTATTACTCTTCATGGCCAGTGAAGTGGGTGTTACGAGGTAGCTGTTTATGAGCCGGTTCATACACATTTTCTGTAACTTAATAGTAGATGCAAATATTCTTCATTGCTTCAAACCAAATTGTATTTATTTAAATCACAGTTTTATGAAGGGCTTTTGAGTCATACAATGGGCAATAATTAGAAACTGTATTAAAAAAAATTCTGGAATGTAATTATGGCAAGTTCTGCCAGAGGAAAGAACACCATTTTTACCATTCTTTCATAAGGCATAATTTGGCTTTTCTATTAGTGGATTTACTATTCTAAGACCTTCCTGTTGGCAAATACAAAAATTAAATGATCATATTCAAACATTTGGTAATTTTCCACAAAATACTGTATGACATTAAATAAGTTAAATCTAAAATGCCACTAAGGACATTTAAGGCCATGCCATAGATCAAGTGGTTAGGCACTGGCTTCCCATCGCGGCGGCCTGGGTTCGATCCTGGGTCTGGTCAAGTGGGATTTGTCGTGGACAAAGTGGCGCTGGGGCAGGTTTTCTCCGAGTACTTCAGTTTCCCCTGCCAATCTTCATTCCAGCAATTGCTCCACAATCACCATCACCTATCATCTGGTGCTGGTACAGTACACCAGACGTGGCCGCAGTACAAGGGACTTAGTCCCGCCCCACTAGTATTAAAAAAAAAGGACATTAATATGTGTTCAGACATTACTGTGGGTATGTTTTGTGTTGCTAAATAAATATTAAAGAGCATAATTTTTTCAGTAATTCAGGAAGGTAATAGATCATCTGTTATTTAAAGAGTCTCATGGTTTAATGTTAGGTGTGAATGTTTTAATTACTTTGATGGAAAGATAAAAAAAAAAGTTATTTCCTTTGATATGTGGTAATTCAATCAGACTTTCATTTATTTCTTTGAGTTAATATTGAAACTTTGTTGAGCCTTGCCTTTTTTAGTATTGCAGAAAAATTCAAATGGGCTTCCATAAATTATCTGTTAAACTGTAAAAAAGAAGCCTTTCATCTTCCCAGTTTCAATTTTCAGCCTGAACATCGATGTGAACAGGAATTTATTTCATTCATATATTTTGTGCTTATGAATGTAGTATTGTTAACTAAGTTCAAATACATTGGTATTTTGAGTTTGAGAAAATACAAATACCTGAATGTGGACATTCTTGCTGTGTACATAAGCTAAACAGTTGAAGGCCAAATTAGTGGTTTTGAGTAAAGGTGCCGAGTTGGTGTACATTTATTTCAGTGCATTGGTAGATTCCAGATGTGTAACTGATCTCTGGCTTTTTTTAAACCCCCTTCCAAAAGTGTTGGTGTTTTTGAATGGCAAAATTTTGTTTGCCCAGTTGGCAGCACATTGTAATTATGAATAATGGTGGTACAAGATATAGATATATCAGGAAGAGCCTTAATTGTCACTGATTATATCAAATTATAGGAAACAGGATCAAAAGGCATTCATTCTTCCTGTGAACATTTATCAGGGAATGGTGAGTAACTTTTGATATGCATGAGTGGGTTGCAATACAGATGAAAACTTAACTGTTTCTATCATGTGTATTATTTCCTGTGCCCTTTTTCTACCAATTATGAGAGTTGTTCACCTTATGTAATTGTATATGATAATCCTTTAGAAACAATGATTACATGCCAAATATAAAATTAAGTGCAAGGAAACAAATTTCATTTAGCCCATGATCAACCGTAGATCTGAAAACACTTTTATTAGGTTTTGAGAAAGGATTTTAAACTGTTTAAGTGTTTATTTTCTTATATTTCTATCTTTATTATGAAGATTACTATCTTCTTGGTTGTGACACCATCCAACTTGGTAAAAAGGGTAACCGGTGTTTCAGAGGAGTGGCTGCCTCCAGATTCATGGTACAAGAGTGAAGATGGAGGCAGCTAGTTCCTCCAGAATCCTTTTACCAAACTGCGCACATTCACATCCTGGAAGACAGCAGTCTTCATAGTCACTGCCAAGAGAACATCAAATCTCACATAGTTGTTATTGATTTTACTGAAGTGATATTAGATTGTACTAAATAATAATTCTACATTTTAACATTTGTAGGGCATAATGAGAAAGACTGTAACCACAATCTGTTTTATGCAGTTTTATATTGCTTTTATTGCCCCATATCTAGTTGGTACTTGGATCTGAGATATTTTCAGGCAAGACCATTTGTCATTTTACATCATGTTTCAGTAAACATTTAATGTATCAGCTTACATTTAATTTTAGAACATTACACAGTACTTTATTCTGTAATCTTGTTATGTTTGATGTGGCCACATTAAAATTTATTTGCCTGGGAGTGAGTGATTTTGCAGGAACATTGTTTTACACTAGGATATGAACTGCACTTCTCTACTACTTCGGCGTGTGTACACAGTAATAATTTGTTTGGTAGTTTTTTAAAATCACTGAAGCTCAAAAATACGTGAAGTCCAGTGATTGTGACATTTAAATGTTATGTCCCTTAATTGAATGTAAATATTAATGGGTCAGATTATTTGCACCAAAGTTAAATTAGGATAATAACTATAATTAGAATGTACATTTGTTGGGTTGTATAGAATAATTGTTGTTGATGAAAATTCACCAACTTTCCCTTTGAAAAAATGTTACATTGGTTATAATAGCTGTCAGTGAAGATTAATTTAATAAAGAAAATATCTTTACTGGCAAATGTTTTAGTCTTGATACATACATTACTTTCTCATTTAATTTGAACACCAATTTTATGACTATTTAAAATTTTATGGCGACCTGTTGTGGTCCATTCTTCACTATGTAATTTTCCTTATTATCCTATCCGTTATTATACTCAATAGGAAGGGTCAGATTACTTGAATATAGAGTTTTGTGAAGACTGTAAAGCTTTTAACAAGAAATGAAAAACACAAGAAATACTTCAGTAACCTGTATGCTGATAAACATTTCTTCAAATATTTCATAAATGAATTTCAGAATTACAGTAAATATGCATATTGGAACATTATTTTTATAGAAAAAACACATTACTGTGAGATGCAAGTAACTGTATACCTTCATGCGTGAATGATTTTTAGAACAAAATAAAGCTAAAACGTATTGATGATCCTCTTCAAGGATTGCTGTTGTATTTTGCATGCAACGATATTTTTATGATATTACAGTGGTTGCAGTGGGTTGTTTTGAATTGTTCTTTGATAGAGTGCTTAATATATGGTGCTTCTGTCATTTGAATTTGTATTCAGATCTAGTCATAGTCTAGGGGATTCAAATTTTGTCAGCAATACAGCCATCATTGTAATGGCACTTGCCAGTTGGTTAGTGAGAATGGTGGAACAATGTTTGTTACATCTGATGGAAGGAAATTAATGTAGGATATATGACAGGAAGAAAGTAACTGAATGAAGGAAGGCACTTCTGGTGCATTTGCAATAAAAGTTGCACAGATTCATCTGTTAGCTTTGCCATGTCTATATGTAACAACTTGAGAACTGTTGAATGGATTTTCATGAAATTTAATATTGTGGGAGTTCCACTGAAGTTTGATAGATTCCAGTGTTGTTTGAAATGAGACACCAATCACAGAGTTTACACGGAGATTACCTGGATTTCTTCACACATCTTCATTGCAATGCAATACTTATTGATTAGGATGAAAAATGTTTCAAACTAAAGCAATAAGAAAGAATTAAAGGAAGGAAAAAATAGGAAACACATTTTATACCCACTATGCTTTTTTTTGTAGTAAATCTTATAGTTTGGGGCAAACAAAAGGGAATTGCTGTGCTAGATTTGTTTTGATATACATACATTTAATAACTTCAGATGTGTGTGGTGTCATGCTTGTCTTACACTTACCTGGAGGTAGTGGGGAAAGACCTCCGAAAACTGCAACGCTATCGCTGTCTAAAACTGTGTGTTTTGAATATATGGATCTACTAATTTACCTTACCAGGTTTTCCATTTTAATGATATAGAAGCACATTAATTTCAAGCAAACATCTCTTTAGTCTTTGCCATTGTGTAGAGCTTTCATCTACTGTACTCTTAATGTTATGTGTTGTCATAATATTTTTCTACTGGCAAGGATACTCAGGTAAAATGCATCATTCCAGTTTCATCGCTTTCATATTGCTATATTGCTGGTTTATTGCATGAAAAGAAATTTATTAGCATGTGGCAGGTTTTTAGCATGCTTATGTTTTAGCTCAGAAGATACAAACTTCCTTTTCTTACAGTCTGGACAGTGATGTATCAGATTTCTACAATATATTATATTTGAGCATCCTGTTACATTGATGTATCACTCACTCATTCATCTCAGTCTTTAATGCAACTTAAAACTGTTCACAATCTCTCATTAATTTAAAATAACATTAAAAACATCAATTGCTACATGTTTCAGCCTTACTTGGCCGTCTTTAGGCAGTTGTTCACTTTTTTTTAAATCCGCACTAGGTCATAATATATTTACATGCTATTGCATATCATTGTTCATATGTATGTACTCATTAGTTTAGTGCATGTCTCCCAACTAGTACATGCATATGAAGGGGGCACAAACATGGATGCCACAAAAGAAAAATAACACGGACTGGAGAGAAGAGTTTTATTCTCAAACAAACATATTTCAGTGTGAACAATGATATGCAAGAGCCTGTAGATATATTAAGTGTAGTGCAGTGTGACGGTTTCAAAAAGGTGAACAGTTGCCTGAAGATGGCCAAGTAAGGCTGAAACATGTAGCAGTTGATGTTTTTAATGTTATTTTAAATGAAAGAGAAATTGTGAACAGTTTTAAGTTGCATGAAAGATGGAGGTGAATAAGTGAGTGATACAGTATACTGCACTGTAATGTATTTATTGGACCTCACATATTTAGTATTCATTTGTGTGTATATGTATGTTTTTATTTAAATTAAGTAAAGATAATTCATTTTTATTATGATTGTAGCTGTCAAATGGGTAAAGCAGAGTCATGAACATTGCTGTTATAGTAGCTTTTATACAGGAGTTTTGGCATGAAAATTTTTTTTAGTTCTATTCCACTTTTATTAATATTTCCATATTGAATTACATCAGTTGCTAAGACTGATAGTCACTGTCAATATGACTGAATATTCTTTGCAGCAGATGTGGCAGTGTTACAGACTTCATAGAAAACTGTTGAATCCATTGCTCTAAATTAAAATAGCTGATTAGTTTAATTGGATAAAATACTTTTGATATGCTTTTTTCATTAACTGGAGTAGAGAAAATACAGACTACAAATCTGAAATAGCTTATTCCATTGCACGTGTGTTGTAATTCCAACTGCTAAAGTTTCAGTCTCCCTGATGTGATTGGTTAGAATACTTTCAAGAGTTGCAATCAGGCCATATTGTGCCCACCTCTAATCTTTGTCACAGTGGGGTTGCTGTCTGTGGAGATTGTGAAACTCAAAGGAGGAAACTTCTGCTCAGAATCTTGTGCCCTCTAAGAAAAGTCTGGCCTCCAGTATGATTATAATATATAAAAAAAGTAAAGGTATCCCTGTAACAGCCTGTGGAGGCCCATAGGGTTGTGAGATGTTGAGGTTCCCGCATTTTCTAGACAGTCGGATCATAGATGGCAGCAAAGTTGTTAGCCTTACTCACCGGCTGCCCTTTACCCCCAAGAATATTCCTGGTACTCGTACATACTTAATACATGATTATAATACATGTGAAAACATGGAGTCAGTCATGATTGATTGTATTTAAGGAGCACTTTCTCCAAGGGTCTTCAGTATCTGTTCGACTTTATATGAGTAATTGTATGATACCTAATTCCAGTTTTTATCAGGGTTTCATTTTGTTTTTCTCGTTTGTTTGTAGGCGTCCTGTACCCACTATTCCCCCCAGACTCCCGGATCGGCCAAACATACCAGCAAGGCCACAGTTCTAGCTGAGGAGCAGAGTGGTGAAACTTAGTGCTTGTTTGTTAGACATGACAGAGTATTCACAGGTGTTTGAAGTCAGTTACTGTAACTTGTAATACATTGTACCTCAAGGAAGTGGTGGGTCCAAGGGACCAAAAATATTGTATTTTGCAGGACCAGTGGAATAAATAAGGGGCCAAGAAGACTGCAGTTTGAAAAATCAGCCTTGAAGTGACAGGGACTGAGACTGATAAGTAGTGGAAAGTAGGCCAGAATTATGGGCTAAATGGCTAATGTATTGTGTTCCCTTATCAAGGATACTAGTCTTGTCACTAAGAGTCATAGTCCAAAATATATTCATACAGATATGCAGAGAACACAGTAACAAACCTTTGCATTTATTATCTTATTTAAGGCTGTATAAGATTACATTTTGTGTGTGCATCTGATGGCAACTAAAAGCAGAGTACTGCATACTGCAAGACACCACAGCAGTATGTGTGTGTGCACATGTGTGTGTGTGTGTGTATGTGTGCATGCATGAGCACATATGTATGCTTGTGAGGGGTAAATTAAATTAGACAATCAAAAATTAACATCAGCTTTAAAATCAGTAATGTTATGGGTATAGATCATTTTGGTTCTTATTGTTTCTTTTAATTATGCAAATATCAGGGCTTTAATTGGGATTTAGTTGTCATGATTCAGTGACATGTTGACTGTACATGAGTAATTCCAAGGTGTGTTTAATTACGAAATTGTGTACCAACTTTTATAAATAGGTATACTGAATGGCTGGGTTTAATTATCATATGTAAATTTAATATTTGATTAAATTAAAGAGAAATGGATAAGTTTAGGAAAATTGCATCTTACTTCAGTACAAGAGCTATATTGTGCCTGAATATGTTTTTACATGACGGTGGAAATATCCTGTAGTGAATTCAACATCATAATATACATAAATGCTGAACAGAAGTTATTTTAAGTTAAATTTAAAGATTATACTGCATATATTTAGCATACTAGTTTACAGATCTTTTTAAATGTGATATTGTATTCAGGTGCAAATATTTGAAGTATTGTCATCAGTACAGAAGGAACAGCGAAAATATGATCTACATGGAAAGAACTTGGTTTGATATTGCTCTTTTTTGTAGACAAAAGGACATGTCAGAGTGGAATTCCCCCCCCCCCTTGAAGCTCATACACCTACTAAATAGGATACTCTGCAATGATGTAGCTGATAATCCAAGAAGATTTCATTGTAAAAGTCAAACTGTGTACAAAATCATATGCTCAGTATTTGCATAAGAAAATAATAGAAATGTATGTGAACATGTGGGTTTGCAGGTGCAATTCTTCACATGATAGCTTACTTGTTTCTTTAAATACTGGTTTTTGTGGATGTCTGAAGCTAGCCATGTTGGCCATTACAGTGTATGTGTATGTGATAAAACATATCATTACATAATAGAAAATGAGTCTACCCATATGACTGTGATATGCAGAATAAAGGATTTCCTCGTTTTCTGTTAGGATCAGTCTCTTGACATCTTGATTTTTCTGTTTTCTTTGTATATAAGTATGAGATTTCAGTTGTGTGATAAATTATGGTATATCCATGTGATGAAGTAGTATATACATTTAATGTATGAAACATAAAGAAATTCCAAATATGTTCCTTACAGTACACATCCTAATTGCATATTATACCTAACTACTGTAATTTCATTATGTAGTAGTGTTATATTATGTCCATGCAAAAGTATAAATATGTATCAGATTTGTAGATATAAATGTGTAGTTAGAAACTGAACATCAGGTATAAATGTGCTACTTTTTCCCGCCAAGTTGTTACTTGGATTAAATTTTATTTATTTTTACTTTTAGTTTTTTGTTTGTGCAAGATGAGTAATGAGAGTTAATGTGTAAGTTATATATATATTATAATTGTACATATGCAGTATATTGTGATATAATTGTTACTGTCTCTTTTGTAACTCACTTTCCTTAATTTGAAAATGGCAAAATCTGTCATAAAATAATATATTTTAAACAATTAAAATTGTCATTTTATTGTACCACATTTAATTTAAGTGATACTACAAATGTATATACAGAAATCAAAGTCACCAGAACCACATCATAGTCCTTATTCACATCCGGAAGAAATTACTGTCATCTGTTCATATTTCCATGAGTCTGTTGTCTTATGACAAAATTCTCTGCATTCCTTATAAAAAAAATATTGCCACTTACAAAAACTTTGTTACCTGGTATGTATGGGGAATGGAGTGTGCCAGTTTTATGAATCTGCTAGTTGCATGAGAAGAGTTATAGCTACCAAATAAAAAGTCAAGAAACATCTTTGCTTTAGTTCTTACATTGGGGCCTGGCTGGGAGAACTGCTGCATAGTGGGTGAACGTATACACATTGAAAATTTGTTTAAGAATAAGACCGCCTCTGTTGTCTAGTGGGCAGAGTTCCTGGCTACAGATCCAGAGGTCCAGGTTCGATTTCCAGTGCTACAAGATTTTCTGAGAAGTACTGGGTCTGGAACAGGGTCTACTCAGCCTCGTGAGGATAAGTGAGCGATTTCAAGGAAATAGCAGCTCCAGTCTAGAAAACCAAGATTAACGGCCGTGGGGATTTGTTGCGCTGACCACACGACACACTGTATCCACAAAAGTTGGCACTAACTTCGCCAACAAGCGACAGTCTCTCGGTCGATATAGTTCACTTGGGGATTAAAAGCATGGAGTTTGTTTTGTATGACTGTAAAAGATCAGAAATTTTCCTTGAAAAATTTGGCCATTGGATGAGAATGCTTATGCCCGGATGCCAGACAACCAGGAGAGACAGAGTTTTTGTTTGTGTGTGAGTGTGGGTGGGAGGGGGAGAGGAGCAAATCTCATGGAGACAGTCTACAACTTGTATCTGCAGTAAGGTTCTCAGGTGAGGAAAATAAATTGTGTGATTACTGCAGTCAGATTTTTCAGTGTGAAATGGTGTGTGTATCCCTGTATTCAGTTTAATAAGGAATATGATACAACATGCAAAATCATTTGGCAGTACAAGTTCTGGTTATCCATAGGGGTATTCATCAAATCTAAAAGTTTGGTAGTTTGCTGTTTCATAATTAATTTTAAAAGATTTGAACAAAAATGTTGTGTTGCATGTTTAAACTAATACAGTAAATTATGACTAATGTGAAGTAATTGGACAGTCAGCTTTTTCTCTGCTGTTTTCATCCTCTAGTTGGTAGTATGATGTGTCTTAGAAGTATTCTCATATTATTGTATATTTTGTGTATTGTATTCTCTCATTCTGGCCCATAGTACTCATAATATGCCATGTTAACATGAAGGTGACTTAATCTCATTGACAGAACTCCTAAAACCTACTTTCCTACTGTTCAAACATGGTGGTTTATAAATCTTGCCATTGGTGAAATTGACAATTTAATACTGCAATCCTCATTGGATAGAATTTGGTGATATGGTATGGATGACCATTGCTTATAACCCTACTCGAGTGGTATACTGCAAAGCATTATTAACGTTACTGTTACCAGAAGGATGGAAACATTAGTGAATATTAATATTTCTGAAGACTGCTTTAAATTCATCTGATATAACTCCAAAATATTCCATTATCACTGTAATCATTGGCTTAAATTGTGTCATACAATTTGTAAGGATTTTTTTTATCATCACATATGTTCCTATCATCCATGGTCTCATAAGTACAGCTGTAAAACGAAAAATATAAAAATTTGCCATACAGCCATATTATGAAGATTCTACAAAAATAAAATGTTGATAAAGAATGCATTTTTTTTAATATTTTACAAAGTGGGCACTTCTCCCTCACCAGAAACTGTGCCAACCACGTGTTTAAAACAGACTAGGATTCCACATTGTTTGGAAATTTACAAGGTAAACACTTCATCTTGCACAACCGCCTTTTTTAGGGTATGGAATGTTTTTATTTAAAAAAGTTATAGAAAAATGGTTTAGGCAATGTCTATGTGGCCCTCTATAGCACGTTCTTATAAACATTTTATTCTATCATAGCTTCTTAGGCTTCTACAATTCCATTGAACAATCTTAATTGGTTGATTCCAGTTTAGTTTTGTTGCAATGTTGGTCATGAAGCTCGATGGCTTTCCACAGGTGTCCCTGAAGTTTATCACTAAGTTGATTATCATCACCAATATGTTCTTGACTTTGTCCTTCATCCAAATGGACTCCAATGTCTCTCAATATTTCTCTAACACTGTCTGGTTTTTTAAATATTCCTTTCTCTTCATTGCTTGGACTTTGTTCAAATATTTCAGTCCTGCTGTTACCTGTTGTCAACTTCCATTGCTTCCTCCCTGGATGCCATCATATAGGCTGGCTTGGGGCTTTGTTGCTTTCACTTGCCTCTATGTTATCCACTCTTTTACTTCTTGGAATTTTAAGAGGAGAGAAGTTCCTCATATTAGGTGCAAATTACCCTTGGAAGCCTTCAGCACCTGAAGAGAATGCATGAATTGACCATCAGGGTCTTGACCATTTCCCAACAATTTTCCATACTTCCAAAAATTTGACATATGTATGAGCCATTATTTGGTTGATTTCCTTGTTTTTTTAATTGCTGGGCATCACTCACTGTTTGCTCTGTGAGTGCCATTACAATTTAGGCATTTTTAAATAAAAGATCCTTCATGTTTTTCTTCTCTGCATAAGAAGCATTGTTGTTCCTTTGTACAAGATTTACTTATGTGGCCAAATTTCCCACATTTGTAACACTGTCATACTGCTGCAGCAAAAGTAGAAACTTAAATTTTCATATTGCAAAAATATGCATGAGAGGGCAATACTTTAGTTCTAAATGTCAGACATACTGCCATCGACTCTTTCCACACCAATCTTTCTCCCTTGGTTTCTTTGTTTGTCTTTTTGACTCTTATCTTAAGTCTGACTGTGGCAATGGTCTGGAAAGGTATGGGGTGCTTGTTATGATTATCTGAGTTAAGCTATTGCATAAAAGTTTCTAACTCCATGTCCTCAGGTATATCTTCAATGACTCCATTTTTAATAACCAAATATCTTGGAATGTATGCAGTTAGCCCTTAATTTTGGATGATAGGGCTGTCAAAAACTTTATTTGCTTTCATACTCTCTGAGAAGATCACATTCTAAATAAACCAGGCATATTGCCTAATGCATTGGAAACTGATCTTGGATTTAGGCATAATATTGACGATATCAAATTGGCCCTGTATCTTTTCCTGTTTTCCTTCTACTAATGTGGTATCAAGCCCCCTGACTTTTAGGTGGATGTTGAATGGCCCTTTTTCTTCGTAGGTTCTGAAATGTAGGTCATTATTTTTTTTTCCCTGTTTGTTACTTTTGAAACGTTCTTCAATGTCTTCCCTTTCATTTCTGGCTGGTGTGATCATACCAGTCTCTGGACATATCTGTAACTTCATTTCCCAGGCTTTGTGCTTCAAACTCTACCTGTTGAATTAACCCTTGTTTTATTCTCTCCTTGGCTTTGTTATGATTCTGTGACTTATTTATATTTTGGTTTTTATTAGTACTCTGCTTTATGCAATCGTTTGTAGATTTCTTTGGTTTATTACGGTTTCTCACAGTGCAAAATTGTGCCCCGAGTCCCTCATGGACCTTGCGTAGTCCATGTCGTCCATCAACACTTCTTCCCTAACTATGAAATGGATTTTTCCTTACTCCAGTGTATTTACCTTCATTTCTTTGCTATTTGCCCTACTTTCAGAGTCCACACGCTCCGAAGTACGTGGACTCTCCGCCGTAGTATTCCGCACGTTTGTGTGCTAAAATATTGTGACGTGGATGGCCAACGGGAAGTAGGGGTCACGCTGGCAAGGACCAGCAGCATATGCAAAAGACAGACCGGTCCTCTCGTCAGAGAGGGCACCCCACAGAAACAGGACGGTAACAGTCGAGGAGCAATAAGTATCTTGTCATAAGCCCCAGGAGGTTGCTCAATACCAAGACTTACTGACTGACTGATTGTCAGCCGCAATGTGACTTGGACTTGTATTCAGTAGTGAGGATCCAGCCAGTTACGAGTGAGTTACTAGAGAGTAACCTGTCAGTTTCAATCTAGCAGTCGCCGAGCCGGGTTATATCGAGTGAATGGCAATGTCTACAGCAGAAGTATTTGTGATACTGCAGATGGCAGTAATTTTGAGATTGTAAATTGTGTGACTGTGAGAGCGAGTGTTCAATTAATTCGCTATATCAAATTAGGCGTGAAGTTACTTGTCGCGTGACATATACCCAACACGTGACAATATAAAAAATCAGCAAAAACATGAAAAAACAAAAATGAATTATTATATTCAGACACTACACTGAGTCTTTTCCTCCCAAGTGTTACTTAATAACTGCTCTCAACAATGGCTATTCCTCCCTACAGTTTTCGCTAAATAGTTCTTGGTAGCGAATCTTAACATTGCGTATTTTCCAACTTCCATGCACATGTCTCTACTTTCCGGCGACTGTTAGCCTAATCACGTTTGGATTTTTTTATTTTGAAAAAATACAAGTACGTACAAAAATGGCCTACGCAATGACCATACGGGGCGCATAGAATGAACATCGCACAATCTCTAGCGATCTCCAGCGACAGGTACAATCATTATCGATCATTACCTTACAATCATGATCTTACCATTCTAGTATCGATATTTTATGAACCGACAGGATTCTTTTTTCCGACCGGTTAAAACAAGTGTCTTGATTGAATGTTGGACTCGATACATCTCGATGATCTCGATCACAGACCACGTACGACAGTTCCAGACGTATTATGTGATTGGATGTACTGTGGTGTATGAACCAATGGCAGTGCATGTTGGTTGATGAACAGTGACAAGTGCAATGGAGGTTGTCGGTGAGAGAGAGTTTGGTGAAGAGTATGAAATATGTGCCTGAAAGAAAGTGAAAGTGGTAATGAAAGAAATGAGTTCCAGTGGTTTATTATTTGCCGACGGAAGCTAATTTAAAAATTGTGAATTTATTTTATAGTCTTCAGATTCGTTACTGTTAACCCATTTCTTCAGAATGCTCAACTTCATCGTTTTTGACGTATGTGCTGTTTTGCACATATTGTTTACTAACCTTTGTGGATATTCCAGTAATTTAAACATACATATATTTGAATTCATCTGTTGAAATTCGTTGTATCTGTGTGTATTTCATTCAGAGCATGGAATTGCAACAGTACTTCATTGTGTTAAGTGACACTGAGCATATGGGGAAATGCAAATAATTTCGTGTGCAGAAACTTTTAGTTATTAAAATAAATCAACAGTGGAGTGTGATTTTAAGAACAGATTAAGTTTTTCCCCGCAAACTGTTATTTCAGTTTCGAAAATTATGAGTTCTTATAAGTGTAGGTGCATTTTAACAACGATTTTCGTGCCAGAATTTGGCACTTTGATTAAGTGAAATAAATACTAGGACCAGTACATGTCAATCTCATTGACAGGTCACTGAAACATGGCGTTTATGATGAAGAAAAAGAAATATAAGTTCCAAGTTGAGTTATGTTTGGAGGAGTTAGCTGCTGTTCCATTTGTGAATGCCGTCCTATTTGCTAAAGTACGTCTTCTGGATGGGGGGAACTTCAGTGAGATTTCGACCAGGTATGATGAATGGTTTTCTTGTAATAGATTGTTTAAATGTGTAGGTAGAATTAAATTGAAAAAGATGAGTACATTCTTCTGGATTATAACAATATGTTTGTAAATATATGTTCTGTTTCCACCAGGATAACATACTCTTTATAGATACCACAGTGAGAACCTCTAATTGTAAAAGTACATACAGCATAAAACTGCCCATGTGCACTTGAGAAACTATTGCTATGTGGGATATCATTTAAATTTTATATTTTGTGTGTGTATGTGTAAGAGGCCGTGAAGGCCCATAGGGTTGTGAGATGTTGAGGCTCTCACATTTTCTTTAGATGTCAGCTCGCAGATGGTGGTAAGGTTGTCAGCCTTATGCACTGGCTGCCCATCACCCCCCATGAAGATAGAAGGACAAATAATTGAAGTAGCATGAACATGAATTCAGCAATCATCTTAGTATTTATTGCAGTATGTTTGAGGCTGAGTTGATCTCAGGGCCATAGTGCAGCTGGAAGGATTAGGTAAATTGAAAAAATCCACCACATCAGAACTTGAACCTTTGACCTTCCAGCTTATATCATAATGTCTTAACCAACCAAGTTACCATGTACAAATTGAAATGTTTTGAAAAAATTATATCAGCTTTTCCTAGAACTACTCTTTTCCATGTTGCTAAACAACATTGTAACAACTACAGAGGTTAGCTAGTGTTGAACGAGATGTAAGGATGATTATAGATCATGCATTAGTAGAAATGTTAAAATAAACTGCTTGAGGCCTGTGTCCCATCAGTCATTTGGAAGCATGTTAATCTTTGTTTAGTTGGTGCCCCTTCTGAAATGTAAATCAGGTACCTCCTGAACACGTGTTATTTAGTCATCACTATCCATAACTTCTTTCTAGTTGATTAGTTAATTATTTAACACTATTCTATCAACTGCAGAAGTTTTGTAACCCTGAATGAGAAGCAATGATGAATGTGAATGGTGGATTTAGAGGCATATGAGAAGTATCTATTGTAACCCAGTCTACATTAAGATATTAACGTATCATTCACCTTCATGGACTGAGTTAGTCCATGAGATCAGGTGTATTACTGCCTTACCAAACAGTTTTAGTAATGTGTCATGCATTACAGGGGTGGGACTTTGTGATAAACTCATGAGTACAGAATTAAAAACAATTCTCAAGACTTGTAAGTAGTGTTTCAAAAGAGTTTTTTTAATGAGTTGGTGACTCAAGCGTTAGAATTTAAATTCATGAATTTAAGCATTGCCTTACAGACTAAACACTGAGTGTCACAAATTAATATTGCTGAGTGACCAGTGTATTACATATGGAGGTAATGCTTTAATCATAGAACATGATGGATTAGTGTTGCAGTAATAAGCACATTTGAGTTTGAGCGTGAGAGGTTAAGCATAAAATAAAATAACTTTGTTTCAGCTAGGAAGTTATTTTCATAGTCCTTACTCATGTCAGAATTTGCACTTTTGTCTGCTATTGAAAGATAGTACTAGATATCTGCATTACATTAGTTATAGTTCACAGTACTATGTCAAACATGTGGAAAATTCATCAGATCGTGCAGCACCTGGAATTAAAATCAATTTCCCAGATGATTCCATCTGGGATATGTTGATAGAGAATTAATTATGAGACAACAAATTCACAGACTTTTGGTAGGACTCATTCCATTTCGAGACTTTTACATGCAAAGGAGAATAACACAAAAATGTGGACATTCTTCTGTGCTCTAAGTAGGTTTTAAATCTAGTTAACTCATTGTATTACACTGTATTGACAAGGACCAAGTTTTGACCTTAATTCGTGTCAAAACAATACTAGGGGACCAGGACAAATCATAAATTCTCCATTGTTTGATATTCTAAATTGTGCAGTTAGTCGATCTTTCATAGGCCATAATATTTTTCTTGTAAGAGAAAAAAATTGACTTTCATGGTTGCCAAATGTTGGACCAACATTCATGTATTTAATCAGTAAAAATTAGGCAGTGTTTGATAAACACCAGTTAATATTGGATCTGTTCATAGAAAACACCTAGAAAACCTTTACGGAATTCGTACGTTAATTAGTTGGTTTAAGTCCTTGAAGCCTATAAGACAAAGTAATGGCTGCACGCAGGTGGTATTATCCCGTCTTAGATGATAGTGCATTAACCAGACATCTTGCGTAATGGTCCTTGTTCATACGGCGACGTTGATAAGTCTGAATCCGAATGGTCGCTTCTTAATTAGCCGCTCATGGTTGCGTAATTGTAAGTCATTCCACGTGCCCTGAAGTTACATATTATCTACAGATCGTCTTTGGAAACACGCCAGAAACACTGAACAGATGGAGCTGTACTTGACCATTTGTCGCGTTGATTTGAAACTTAAGTAATTTGTCCGTCCCGCGCCCGGGTTTTACCTGTTCGTAATACTAATTAGGCGCGATGAGTTCATGTGTTATGGTTACATTCAAGTGCAAAAGGAATGACCGGAGATGACATCGACGGAGCTCCCGATGATAGTTTCTTGCACCATTCTGTCTGCAACGGCCATAATGACTGATTCGTTCAGAGAACGTGGACGAGGATGAAACAAACAACGAACTCCTTGGCCTGTAGTCCGTAAGCGAACTATACCGACCGAGTGACCGCCGCTTGTCGGCGAAGTTAGTGCCAACTTAATCGGATAGAGGGTGTCGCGTGGTCAGTGCAACGGATCCCCGCGGCCGTTAATCTCGGTTTTCTAGACCGGAGGGAGAGGATACAACTGTTTAACAATGTACTTGCACAGCGTTTCTAATGTTTAGTGAGGAGAGACCACGTGGAACATCTTGGCGTATATGGGAAGATAATACTGAAATAGATCTTAAAGAAGCAGAGCAGAACAGAACAGTGCATACCACGCCCCTGTTATAATTGCACCCCACTCCATGGCGACATACGTGAAATGTAGGTAAAGTTGCACGTGTTCATACCTCCTTCAGTTGATGGCCAGCGTCATGTAAAGTGTACGGAAGTGGGTATGAATATTGCATGCAGTATTTAATATAACTTGACGTTACATATTATACCGGTTTCCTGTGTTTTAGAAAGTAAAGAGATGAATCCGATATTTCGTGGATTAAAGCTACTGATCAAGGCGAGTTTCAAGAAAGTGGTCTAGCCAGTTTCGAGAGCAGCAAAAAGATGGTTAGTGCAGCTGGTTGGAATGGCGTTCGTATTTGTGAAGATGCTCACAAGAACAAGGGAAAGTTTGAGTACTGCTTACTTTCTCTGTTCAGATTTTCTTGGTTTATCACATACTGCGCTTAGAGGAAAACCTTTATCGTTTAGAAAACTCCTAACAGCACATTCACCCTTCTGATTGTAGACAGGCCGGTTTTTCGAAGTAGTTTCGTAACACTGACGAATATTTCTAATTTCGTCTTATTTTCTCTTTATTTGGGGATCTAGGGGGAAGAAAATATTAGAATTATTAAAGAACCAGGACATGAGAGTGGACTGGATTAAAATGGTTCAGGATATGGTGCAGTGGCGGGTTGGTGGGCCACGTGCTGGATCCGTCCGTGCTCTCTGTACTGCATGTATACACGAGACTTCTTCACACGCTTCATGACTCTGTTTCTCGAGACCCCATTAAGCCAGTCTACCTTACTGGGCTTACTTATGATCAGAAAGTCTCCCATACAATATTCAGCATTTTACAGTGAGCATATTGTGGTGTGTAATATGCCTTCTGTTCCTATAAATAACGATCTTATTCATTTGAAATTTGTATCGTTCGAACACCAGTAACGTCTTTATTTTTATTCAAAGTCTGCATTCATAATTGGAGTAAGCCAGGAGATATTTTCGTTTAGCTAGGTAAGATACGCAAGGATGGGATGGTGTAGCTTGGATTGGTCTAGCTCAGGATAGGGACCAGTGGAGGGCTCTCGTGAACGCGGTAGTGAATCTTCGGGTTCCATAAAATGCTTGGAAGTTCTTGAGTAGCCACACAATTGGTAGGATCTCAAAAAAGGCTCAGCACTATGAGTGAGTGAGTAAGGTACACACTTCACGCATTCCTCCTAAGAGCCATGGGCGCTCAGGGCACAAAAAGGAAGGTTGGGCTCTTAGAGAACCCACCAAGTCGCATGTGACCGGGCTGTTTTGAACTCAGTTGGAGACCGTACAAGAAAGGCGAATAATTTTTTGGGCACGTAAGCGACTCCAAGTTTCTGAAAAAGGAAGATGTAGTTAAAACAGAAGAATTATGATTTATGAAGCTGCGACTGAAATTTGCAGCTCGTACTGCAAATGACAGGTGGTGATTTTAACTCAGAGTATGGGAGTTAATCTAATCTCGGCAAAATCCGCCCCATGGGTATCGACATTAGCGTTTCACTCGTTAATCACAGGAGAATTGTTCGAAAACTGCATTTTTCTATGGTTCCTCACCTATCGTGGTTGTCAGTATGGCACATCTTCCCCAAATCGGCAACTATCAAAAACATAAAGAGATATTTGTAACTGCCAACAATCGTATGCGATGTGACGCTAGAATGGAACGTTTTCCCGAAAGAAGAGTGCCCAGTGCCCTTCAGTAAATGCCTACATAGCAGGAATCGCTGTAACCAGTGGGGGTCTGCTTTGAAGAAAATACAGAGACTTGATAGTTTGATTGGCCTTTAGTTTCGTTCACGAAAAGTCAGTTTCCGGAATGCTCTAATCAAATACCATAAAAGAGACGTATACTTATTTATTTAACGGCTTCACTAGCTCATTCTATATAACGTGAGTGGTAGGATGATTAGTGAATGATGAATTGGAAGAGATGTGGAAGGAAGCGGTCATTTCCTGTTTCAAGACATCGTCCCGGCATTCACGTTGAGTGGATGAGGAACACCACTAAAAATGTTACATAACGGTAATCAGTGTTCCGGCTGACCCAATTTACTGGGTGTGCAGGTAATGTTTAAAGCAATGATAATTTTTTTTTTCCTTCGCACTACAGCCCCAGTGTGCCTAGGCCTACCT
>NW_019737989.1:0-14660 GCF_002891405.2 Cryptotermes secundus
TATGTGGACGTACAGATCCACAATTTTTTTACTTCGGCACTAGTTCGTGGTGAGTGGTCAACTTCACGCCCCGGCAGTTTTACCACCGGGGAAAGAGAACCCAGTTCCAATTAAACAGGAAGTTGGGTGGACCTCAGGGCCGGTCCGGACGACCTGGAGAAGAGAAAATTCTTACAGAGTGAATAATTTTCAGTCCAGTGTGACGTTCAAGCTTACAACACTTCAGTCTTTTTCACCTTACATGTTTCGATTCAAAAGACTCATCCTCACAGGCGCACCACTACGATCAGGAAACACTGTCACATAAGATGTTTTAACCACATGCACTTAAGCTATGAATAATGCTCACTAAATAAATTTTGTTATTATTACGGTTGGTTTTGGTGTTTGTCCCAGGCATTCACGAAGGCGCTTCTTGAAGAGTAGACTTACGTATGATGCTGTTTCTTTTAAGCGTCATACGTAAGTCTACGTAAGTCTGCAATGTATTCTATACCTAAAAACCAAAGATGTGTTACTGTGTTCAAAAAGTCCGTCATTGACGTATTCTGAGCTAGTTCAATTCAATCCATACTTTCATACGTTATTTCTATAAAATTTCTTTTAATATTATCTTCACATTCACACATAAATACACAGAGTTACTACAAATGATTCATTCCATTTAAAATACTATATTGGTGGCCCCGTGCTTTTCCGTTTACACAGACAACCAGTAGCCTTAAACTGCCGATACCACCGCAGAATGCTCTGTTTACATGGTGGTTCTTTTCCGTGCTCTGCTCTGAATGCAAGCTGCACTGCAATAACAGATGAACATCTCGCATATTCCATCACACAGAAACTCTTTTCCAGTTTCGTCGCCATTTTGTGAGATACTGCATTTCCGCTACCAACTTATATATCATAATAAATTTCGTGAGTTTGCGGTTATTTTCATGTATTAATCATATTTGTAATTATATTCCTTTGGAAATTATTGTGTTTTAAAATAGAATGAATCATTTATAGTAACCATGTATTATCTACAGGATTTTCCACTACAGTTTTGCTTCTTAGCTATTATCAGCTTTTCCATATGTGATGCAATATTCTAACCATATCATCCTTCTTGTCTTTAACACCCTAACTATATCTGCTGAGGCGTGGAAATTATGAAACTCTCCCCCACTCAATTCTACTGCTTTCAGCAATGTAACGATTCAAGTGTTAATTTTATTGTGGGTGTGCTGTTCGCGCATTCTGTGCTGAGAGATCCATCAAATACAACATATAGTTTTATCAGTAAATGATTGATTCACTGAAAGCGTTTCGACTTCGGGCCACATTCAAGGGCGTCAAACCTAGTTATTTCAATTAATATAATTTTTTGCAGGTATATTACCAATATGTAGGAGTTCTCACAGAGGTGGTTACGAGGAGTTTTATCTTCTAGGATATAACGTCGTGCAGTCCATTTAAGTTCAACCGAATTTTCGGAGGTAAATTTCGCCCGTATCTTCAGAGTCGAAGAATAAGCCAAGCAAGAGACAAGGGCGAAGAAGAGAGAAAGCTGGGCTCATCCTCCGAAATATAAGTTGAATTTCAACGGACCATACGGCGTTATATCCCAGAAGACAAAACTTTCATATTATTAATAATGTTTTAAATTTACATTAATAAGTTTACATCTGAAACTTGAAGTATATACTGCAACAAACGATACGTTGAAATTAAAAATCAATGTAAATATTTCCCCTTAGAATGTATCTTATAGCTGTGAATACGTTCATCCGTCTGTTACCAGATATTTCCCGTAAATAATTCGTAGGTTGTTATTACAACCAGATAAACCCATTCATTTTGAAAGGGTAGGAAATACCTTTATGTGAAAATGAACAAGAAATGAAGGAAAAGTATGTTAATGAGAACACAATAATATACATCGAAGTATGAAAAGTTCATTTACACTTAAAGCAAACAGGCTGTTGTCATTCTCAGAACTTCAGCAGAAAACTTATAGGTTTATGTACCAGTGTAAGAAATTTAACTATGAAACCTGATATACGTAATTATGCAGGAGAGACTTTATATGTTAACTATTATATTTATACAAAATGATTTGGAACCCAACGTTCGGAAACCCCGATTCATGTAGTACGGAAACCAAAAATGTGACTTCAATATAATGGTCCAGTAATAGAGTCCCAAGAAATAGGGATTAAAAGCGAATAAAGAAAATTTGAAAATATGGAGCTCCATAGTTTGAACTTTTTTCTGACAACATAAGGTTCACTGAATCAAGAAGCATGTGACAGTAGGGACAAGCAAATCGAAGCGAGAAATATGAAGTACACGTCATATTTTATTGGCAAATCTCAAGGGAAGACGAAACACAAGGCGAAGGCGTAAATTGGCGATACTAAAATTGATCTTAGAGAAATATAGCGTAGAGTTGTGAAGTGGATGGAACTGATTCAGAATAAAGTCCTTTGTCGTGGTTTTGTGTACTCGGAGCGAACGTTCGTTTCGTATATATATTTGTTTTGCTAGTGGGGTGGGATTAAGTCCTTTGTACTGCGGCCACTTCTGGCCTATTGTACCAGCCCCATATGATAGGTAAGGGTGATTGTGGAGCAATTGGTGGAATGAAGATTGGCAGGAGAAACCGAAGTACTCGGAGAAAACCTGTCCAAGAGCCACTTTGTCCACCACAAATCCCACTTGACCAGAGCCGGGATCGAACCCGGGCCGCCTAGGTGGGAAGCCAGCGATTAACAGCTTGAGCTATGGCTCGGCCTCGTTTCATATAAAGTAGAGAATTGATTGAAAAGTTGAATAAACAAACCGGAAATCTCTCAAGATACTATTAAACTTCGTTAGCAACATAGAATTTTGACATCATCCTGTGTCATCTAAAATCTTATCAACAAGCAAAGTAAAATATCACGACTATATACATATGTATATATAGACGCACATGCACATACATGTATATATATATATCGTGGCATATTTACTCATAGATGGCCACAGTATTCGCACGGTCTAAGGCACGAAATGTCTTCGCTCACGCGGACGCTCCGATCATGGGTTCGAATCCTACTCAAGGCATAACTATTTGGTGTGTGTATGCGTTTATTCTGTGTTTGTGTTGTCCTGTGTGTAGGTAGCGGCCTTGTGACGGGCTGATTATTTGTCATAGGAGTCGTACTGTCTATCTAAAATGACTGCGGACTGAATAATAGGCTTCGGACTTGAAGGGGAGGGAAGAGCCATTGAGAGAAAAGAATCAGCTGTTGCTAGGTAATGGCCCGTACACACGCAGCAGAGGAACGCGTCACGTACGCTGTGACGTCACGCAACAACAGACGAGTTGTTGCAATCAATGTTCTTTATGGGTCCACGCCGAGCTCGTTGTTACGCAACTGTGCAGTAAGAACATTCCTGCAGCAGTAAATCAAAAAGCAACAATAGAGGAAACGTAGTTTCCTGTGGGTCCGCCCAGAGGCTATATAACGAGGATCTCACACAGTTAGAATTAGAACTTAGTAGAGTCTTCGCAATTGTAAAGTTGGCAGAATAATGGCAAGAAAGGGATTTGGCAATGCAAAGAAGATTTTATGTGTTATCTGAAGTGACAGTGAGACTGTTACGAATCCGTTGCCAGGAAATGGCTAGTGGAGAGGGAAGACTGAGAACCCTGGTGTGTTTAGGGTAGTAAACTGTAAATTGCGGAAATTAATAGAGCTGTAATTGTCTGCATTTCCAAGTGCTCTAAATAAGGTGTCAACAAATCCAATCATCCAATCCAAAACCCCGTCTATAGTCATGTAGCCCCCCCCCCATTTGAGACAATATATGCACACATATAAACATGAGTGTATATATATATATATGTCGGTAGCTCTCATTATACTCATGTCTCATTATATTATCCGACTATGGTATGATTAAGGGTTGATAACTGGATAGGATGCGGAAGGAAGCGGTCCCGGCCTATTTAAAGAACTATCCCTATATTCGTCTGTAAAAATGAGGAAAACCACTGAAACCACTTTCAGATAAGTGTCCTGGCCGAGATATGAATCCAGCACCTCTCGTATACAAGATGGAATCATTGAAGCTCGTGCCAAATTATTCGGCGTTATCCATGAGACTGCTCTGTCTTTCTCTTTTAGGTCATGACATTTTGCTACCCCTGTACGGATAACGAATTTTTCCCTTTGCTAGTTATCGAGTCTGAGCATTCTATACTTTTATCGCCATTTTGTTTCGACTCTCTGCTCACAGTTACAAGTGCAATATAATTAACACAGTATATGCAGACACAGCGTCTCCCCTTTCAATTTAATTACCTTCCTTCTATGCGTATTATCGTTGTTATTTTAAGCCTAAAATAGAAAGTGTAGACAGTTGTATCGACTGTTCCTTTGTGTGTGGAATTACGTGGCTTCTAGATGAAATCGTAAAACGTGGCACGTGTTTGAATGTTGTCTCAGTAGTAACGGGACCTAGGTTCAAAGCTTTGCATTGCGAGAAATTGGAATGAGAAAATCTGATTCCCTGTTTTACTGAAAGAGAACCGCTGGTCCTGAGGTCAAAGCCAGAGAGAATAAATAATGACGTAACTAATGGCCTAATGAAGAGAACACGTGATGTGTTTCAACCGCTTTCGAAGACATCAATAATATAATTCAAAATTTACTTAAGGGTTTTACTGTTATTCTACTTAATTATTGAAAGCACATTTTCGCTAAAACCTGACAATAACTGCTAACAGTCTCATTCGATTAACTACTTATTAGTATTATAATACAGGGTGTTTCAAAAAGAGCTTTAGAACTTTGAAAGCTTATATAAATTTACACAGGGGACATACACAACACTTTGAACTGTCAGAATGTAGCAAAACACACCGAGTTTTACCTCGGATAGTTATGGTTCAATGTGACTTCCATTGGTAATGCGGCAGACGTCCCACCTGTAGTCAGTCTCTTGCCACACGCTACGTAGCATCTCTGGCGTCACTTCTGCAACTGAGGCAGTAATTCGAGTTCGGAGCTCAACGACATTTGCAGGCAAAGGTGGTACGAACACTCGAACTTTAACGAATCCCCATAAGAAAAAATCCAGGGGAGTAAGATCCGGAGAACGAGGTGGCCATGCTATCGGCGCCGCTCTACCAATCCACCGACCTGGGAAACGGGCGTTAAAGTACTCGCGCACTTCTCCAAGGTAATGACGGGGTGCGCTGTCTTGCTGGAAGTGAATGCGTCCTTCTTGGTCATCTTCGTCCAACTGTGGAATGAGGAACTCTTGGAGCATGTCTAGATATACGATACCGGCAATGGTCGTCTCCATGAAGAAGGGTCCTGTAGCCGTCCGCCGACGTACAGCTGCCACGACTGTCGCTCGAGCTTGAGTTCTTAATCACAGGATACGCGTGCTTCGGAGATGGGAGTGGAGCACACTTCGAGGTAAATAAATCCGGGATCTCCAGAACATTGAATATCGTACTTTTACTTTAAACTTCAATTCAACTGTTAATCTTTGCATAGTCTTTCAAGTTAGCAGCTCCGTCCGCCCTACTCGCTACCCTACAGTTAAACACGTATTTCTTCTATATATACCATTCAACTACTGTCCTACTCCTCTCCTATAGCCGACTGCCCTCTCTTTACCAGTCCCCCAGTTGGCCTAAAAAACACGAAAAAATAGAAACATAAAAAGAGAAAGCCAAGGGTCGAGCCCGGCATCTGACCTACATTCGTATTATTCGAGAAGCCCGTAACTTTTTTAGGTCTTCAAGGCACGCAAGACCCTTCCTGGCCGGTCTCGCACACGTTCAGTTCATGGGTTTATGGTACTGGGAGTAAACTGGCGACGTTAGGAACAATAGTGGCACCCTTAGCCTAAGGAGGACAATCGCTGAATTACAACTAGACTATCCCGGGATGGTATCCCGCCGATGGAGAGTCTCTCATGGGATTAAACAATGCATCAGTTGTTAATGCCCTTAGTTAAATAATTTTGGCGAGGGACGTACGGTTACAGGCCGTACACAATTTCTTTGCTGAGGGCGGAAAACACGTTCACCTTTTGACTATCACGAACATGTTCCAGGGAGACACGTGGATTTTCGCTGCCTCAGATCCTACAGTTGTGGGTATTGACTTACCACTGACATGAAACGTGCTCTCATCACTGAAAATTACGGAGTCCAGAAACTTCTCATCGTCTTGTATCCGATGAAAACATTTTCATACAGAATTCCTTACGAACCACCTTATCTGCATCCGTAAGGTGTTGAACGATGGATAGTTTGTACGCTTTTAAGTGTAAACGTTTTCGTAACACTCGTCCAAGTAGTCCTACCGCCTGTAAACATTATCAAAATGAAAAAACAACCTCGACACCGTAACGTATAAGAGGAATGTATTAAGTAAGTAAGTACAATATCTGCTTTCTGGTTAGATACAAATACTGTAATTGTATATAATTAACAATAAAGCCCAGGGGCTACATTCGGTTGTGAAGGAACCCGCCTTCAACAGTTTCAAATCAAGAATTTCATGCAGAGTATCGGAAAATATTTTGTAGCAATTTAGAAAATTCCGTGCTTGGAATTACTTCCAATGCATTTCTGTCTCATTTGTTTGTATTTTAAGGGAGATAGGACACCGAAATCTAAAAATTTTAGTAACATGGAATTAGCATATGTTATTTACAACAAGAGGTATTTTCCACAGTAAAGGCTCAATGTTATTTTTAGATGATTAAGTTCTTATAAGAATAAGTATGTTAAAATTTCTACGGCTCATTTTTAGATACAAAATGTAATTAGATTATTATGAAATATCACACTTGCTTTAGTATTACGTTATATGATAGAATTGTTAGTTTAAAATATGATGAAATTCTATGTGCAAAGTTATGAGAGCTGGATGCTTTGTTTATTCGTATACACCATAACTTTTGAATACATTTTCACAAAATATATTCTTTCCTTCAAGATTTATTCTGTTCTGAGTAGAGAAAGTCTGTGTGGTGAGTGAAAAATGCTGAATCTCAGTTTCCACACTGTTTCCCAACGAACGATGAAGCAATATGGCGGACGTTTCACCCGACAGGAGGATCTCCCCCCCCTTCTCAACTCGCATATCCACAGCATGAAGGGCCAGTTCACTTTAGAGGAAAAATCTGAAAACGTGGCTAGACTTTAGCACTGCACTACGCCATATGAATGTAGGATGGTCACACTGTGACTCAGGGAACACCTCACTGAAGCCACAGTGCTCCGACAGCTACTCCTAGTCATTAAAACAGCTCTGAAAATTTTATCATTTTTTGGTCATTGTGTTCACTTTTGTGGGTATAGCAACGACAATAATGATGACGATTATTCAATTAAATTAGTAAATTTGTGTTTAACGTTTACAGTCCAAACTCCAGCTACAAAATGAGTATGAGTTAAAAGGGAAGCAAACCCCACACAAAGAAAACTAAAAAGAAGTTCATTTATACTGTCACGTGTCCATGGTTCCGTGACCAATAATAACGGGTTCTGGGTTGGAAGATTGGATTTAATGGCACTTTGATTACCATTACAACCAATTATGACAGCTCACAAGTAATGGCTGTCTAAGACTTGTTCCATCCCTTACTGGACTACTACTGTCTTTTTTTCCACTGTGACGTAGGACGAAAGGACTCACTACTCAATCTCACGAGTGAACTGATCGAACCCTTTAAAACTTCGGAGCGAACCGAAAATGTCACCATTTCTTAAGAGTTCACTGTTATTCTGTTTTTTGTGTTTATTCGTTGCCACTTGAACGTTTTTAGCGAACCGTTCCCAGCAATGGACTTCCGCGTCTGTTTGTTGCTGCTGGAACGTGTGCTTGCTGAGCCGTTGGCTAGCAATGAACTTCCGCTCTGGCTCCACTATTCCGGCTTTCAGGCTTCATGTCACAATATCATTTGAATAAAATGTACAGTTATTCTATAGCTTAATTAATAAAGCACTACGCCATGAAGGTTTATGAGGGAGTGGATGCATAGACTCACGTACACTTGACCTCGGCTCTAGTTGGAAGTGAATGATCAGCTACACTCCCCGGCCTCTTTACCCCAGGGGAAGTCGCTCCCTGTACCCACTGTATAGCACGCTGGGTGGGCCCCAGAGCCGATAGGAACATTGTGTAGAAGAGAAGAAAGTTGCCTATGTCGGGGTTCAAACCCCTGCCATCCAATCCGTGGTCCGTCGCTATACAGACTGAGCTACTCCGATTCCTATTATAACATTTGAATAATAATAATAATAATAATAATAATAATAATAATAATAAGTAGTTCCATTAATACAAATCAAATTTATCACTGAGGAGTAAGAAAAGTGAAAAGTATTCATGTACAATTGACACCTTATATAGTCTTGGTAAGGACCGCACAGTAAACACCTCTCCCAACGGTTATTCTATTGTTAAATCACATAGGTATTGGCACGGACTACATAGAGGACACCGCTTTCAAATTACTCCAGTGTTGTATGTTACGAAGTTATTGCTCTAGTAACGGACTTGTTTTTTGCAGAACCGTTCCATAGCAATGGCCTTCTCTTCTGGCTCCATAGTTCTTGCCTTGAGCAAATATGGCACAGTATTAATTCAAAATCCATTTTTTTTATTACCTGCTTACACAAGTGCCAAAAGGCCAATTATGAAATAAGCAAAAGCAAAAATGGAATTAAACACATACGAGTACATATATGAGAAGAAACCAAGGCAGCTCAGACGACAATAAAAGTTCAGTAAGTTCAGTCGCGCCAGCCTTTATGCCTCGAGAAATAATGAATATGCTCATATTGTACACAAATAATATTTTAATGTGAAGAAATATGAATTATAAAATGGGATTAAGAACAGTTTTGGCACCAAATAGGTCAAGGTCCCTTCGAACATAATTTGTAAATAATGAAAATAATTCCGATCTCAGTGGTGTGTGAGGTCTTCGACTGGGCGACACCGTAACCGTGAGTTGTAACCCAATTTGTAACACTGTCCAAGTTCTCTCTGTGTTTCTGTTGTTCTGTATAGAAGAGGCCTTATGATGGGCCGACCGCCCGTTCAAGGTGTACTGTAAAATGCCTAATATATTCATATTTTCAGAAATTAATTCTGAATTGGGACAGGTCAGTTATCCTAATTCGTAAAATTGATTGATTTCTATATTTATATGCTTACTAAAGAGTCCAAATGTCAATTGTAAATTAAGGTTCAAAGATGGAGGTTAGCTCTTTCTAACGGACCCAACAGTGTCCCCAAGTCCTCACCCGAAGACGGAAAAATATCCAATTTCCGAAACGTTGTGTTCTCTTCCGCTCTTTACAGTACCGGAAAATGGACAAAACCCCAAACCCCAATAATCCCGCTTGTTATACACCACCATCAGAACTCTTTAGTTTTTACTTGTGCGGTCTGTGTGGGCTATCCTGTTGGTCTATTGTTGCGTGCGTGTATTACTTAGCAACGGCTCTTTCTGTGGATCAGCTGTTCCTGCATGGAGTAAATACGATACAGCATTTATCACCTCTATCTAGTGTCGATATAAAAAATAATGGAGCTTCGAAATATACCTCCGTCCTCCCATACATCAATGTGGCACAGTGCTTATTTGCCGATCACAGTGGCCACACGGTCTTCGGCTGCTCAAGCACTGGGATCGTGTGTTCGAATCCCACTTGAGGCATGGATGTTTGTATGCATTTATTCTGTGTGTAGGTAGCGGCCTTGCGACTGGCTGATCCCGCGACCAAGTAGTCCTACTAACTGTGTAAAAGATCAAGACGCTGAAAAAGCGACAAATGTCCAACAAAGGGCTGTAGAGCCAGAGACAGATATATATAGTGCTTAATTAACTACGCATAGGGACAAACTTAACTTATATTTCTGTCAACACAACGCGGCAGCATAGTTGGTTGAGGCACTGTGCTACAAGCCGGAAGGTGGCGGGTTCGAATCCCGATGAGGTGGATTTTCTCGATTTACCTAATCCTTTCAGCCGCACAATGGCCCTGGTGTCGACTCAGCCTATAAAAGAAATGAATACCAAAAATCTTCCTGGGGGGTAAAGGGCGGCCGATGTGTGAGGCTGACAACCTTACCGCCATCTGTGACCCCAGTGTCTAGTTAATGTGGGAGCCTCGACGACTCACAACCCTATGTGCCTCCATGGCCTGTTACCTTTTTATAAACACAACGCTCTTTCCAGCAGATACAGTTGTTGTGCAGAACACTGTGTTCCTACACATCTTGTAGCGAGCTGACCTGAAATTCTTTTTATCTGTTGTGAGGCTGAAGATGATGAGCGTGTAAATAGCGTTGCTTGATATGGAAAGTATATCACACATGGGAATACAAAACGATATTATAATTAGTTTAACAATTAGTTCTAAGTGAGATTTTCCATTCACGGACCTGATTGGTCAGTCTCGGATATTACCAAACCAATGATCCAGTTCCTCATGTGTTTCTACCTCATGACTCAGATTCATGTTTCAGATTTCAAGGAAGACGGACGCGAATGCACATTACGTTCACCTTCTCCCGTTACACCACGAAGACTAGCAACACTGTTACTTCTAACCATAATATCACATTTACAATTCTACCTCATTTATCTAAGTCGTATTATATTTCGTGAAAATCTACATACGACTTCTTTTGTTACAAAACGATTACTGCTGATCTTACTGCTTTCAAAAGTGAAATACTTATGACTTAGACTAATGATAAGCAATTTCGATTTAAGTTTCAAGTGATAATGCTGTGTTAATAATCTGACATATATACCTGATATACTCCATTGCAACGTTCTAAGAAAGACAATGTTTCGGAAGCTAGCTCTGTTTCCATTATCAGGTAAATCTAGTGTGTTGAGTTTAATAGCTGGAGCTAACCTACACCCTTGCCGGTCACGGTAGCCGAGCGGTCTAAATCATGTACTGTCTTCGCTCGCTTGGAAACCGGGATCGTGAGTTCAAATCCCACTCAGGGAATGGATGTTTAGTTTGTGTGTGTGCGTTTTTCTGTGTTTGTGTACAGGTATAGGCCTTGCGACGAGCTGATCATCCGCCCAAGGAGTCCTACCGAAAGTGTAAGATCTAGAAAAACCGAAGTGAGCGGAGAAGTTCATGGAGGTAGGCCTATGCCCACTGGGGCTGAAGTGTCAAGGAAAAAAAACCTACACCCTTGGACAAAGAGAGCAGTCATAAATGGCGGAGACGAACAGTGGGAGATAAGCGAAAGTAATCCTAAAATTTATGAAAATATTTTATCACTGGACTCTACGTATATAACCTATAAAATGGGTGCATTAAACAAGTCAAGAAATAACTGAGGAGACAAAATTTTGTACGGAAATTGATGATATTGAAGACTAGGAGAAGCGGCCAATAGCTAATTCTGTATATAGGTATTCTGACATTTCTACAGTAGGTCCACTGAAATTACGTGTTTCGTGTTTCTAAATTGTGTGAGAAATTCAGATACTTTCAGAGAGAAACAGACTTTGAAAAGTTTCTCGTAAAGGGAGGAACTGTCAAATTCTTTTATGAGCAGCCGGAAAATAACAGCGATTTCAAAATGTCTTTTGTGGCCGACAAAATCTCGGCTGGGTGAAGCTGCCTCTCGTAGGAACTTGGATTATGGGTTTCAAGTTTATTGGAGTAGACAGAGGCAGTCCGGCCCATTTGTTGCATGGGAGTGAAGTCCCGCAAATTCAGCTAACATTTTCCTCCCTTTCTTCGCTTTCATTCTCTTTCTGTATCAGAATTTCTCGCCACTTAAAACTAATTCAAGCATAGCTGATGAACGCTATTCATTGCTATTTCCTCTCTTCTTAGAAGCCAATTATTTCTCTTTAATTAATTTGTGTTCCTTAATAATAAATAAAAGGAAATATATTTATGCATTCTATTAAATATATATCGATATATAAAGAGACTCGTACAGATTGGCAGCTTCATTCTCAGCCCTTTCAAGCCTGAAGTTTATTTCAGTTCTGTCCGTGTTTTTAGACCTGGCGTTCCTAGCAGAATATGCAGTAGATTTTAACTAATTTTCTGTGATGAGGATTTTAGGATGCGTATGGATTATAGAAGATATTTAATTACCATAAGTCATCATTTCCTTCTCCCACAATGTAGCTGAAAAATAACTGACACACTATTTATCTCAATATTTCTCACAAAAGATTTTGGATTGGTTGATTGGATTAAATGTACTATATACCCTCACAAAACTCGGGACTACAAGCAATACAGCTCTATCGCTATTCTACATACTTTACAGTTCACCGTTACACACTCATTAGGATTCCAGTCTTCCCTAGTCGTATCCTGGCAACGGATTTATCACAGTCTCACTGTCAATTCAAACCACACATGAAGTCTTCTTTGCAACGCCTAATTTCTTTCTTGCAATTTCTTCTCAATCTCCTTCGACTGCCATCTCCAGAATTCGACCAAATTCAAATTCTAGCTGCGCCAGATCCTTGTTATATAGCCTCGGGGAAAACTCCAAGGAAAACACCGATTTCTATTGTTAAGGAGGCATGTTTATAGCTGCATTTCTTAACAATAGGCGTCCTATTGTTGCGTGGGCGTGTATTAAAGGAATGTGTTTACCGATCCGTTGCCTAACCATGGGTACACACGCTACAATATTTAGTTACCGTGAATCGTCGTACCGTTCTCCCACAGTGTAGCTCGAACACTGTCCCAGAACTTCTCTCAATACTTCTCACGAGCAACCCACAGACTAGGTCCAATATTGCGGTCTATACACCAAATAATTTAGCTCTTCACAGGAGTCACTGTTTTCCGATTACAAAAATCAACCCTTTAACACGGTTTAGAGAATATCGGCTTTGAATCTAAGCCTTATAACTACCCTCTATGGAAAAAAGTAGAGTTTTCTAACGTTAAAGCAGATGGTACGTACAGCAACCACGGCGCTTTAAGGTTCGGCCACACAGAGCGCTACGTACGCTATGTTCCTTATGTTACCTGCGTCGCAGATGTACACAGCGTACGTAGCGAACACAGCCTAAGGGTTCAAATTTCAGACCATCAAATCTTGAGACCTGTATTCAAAATTCTATATGTATCCTATACCTTTCTAATCCATAAATGAACTCACCTGTTGTATATATTCATCACCATTAAACAGAAACGTAGATAATATTTGAATAAGCGATTGGAGAACATCTAGATAGCGAATATAAGGATGAAATAATTTGCTGCGGAACAGGAATGAAAGCTTTCAGATTGTTTCTCATATATCGTTACATGTCCGCGATGTAAGGGACTTCTCAGTAGTTTCAAGTTGAGAGGTCAACAGGACAAAAACAGTCAAAGGCTGCACGCGGCTAAATCATATTAGAAGAAGATATTGGAAAAGAACTGAAAATATAAGTAGTATAGAATGAACTACCTGAATGGAAACAAAACTGATTAAACCATTTGGATGAAATGAATGTCCACAACTTGCTAAAACGGATTCTATAGTATAAACCAGAAGGGGACTAGACTGAGGAAGACCTTGAAAACAAGGAATGAATATGTAAAGTAAGAACAGGTTTGAGTTTCTGTGTCAACAAATGAACGAGATGATCTTTCGTTGTATAAATTCTCTTATTCTCTTTCTCCATCTTGTGTGGTTATTATGAACTACAAATGCACTTAAACAGAAAATGAAATGATGTGCGTCCAAAGCTATTTCGTCATTATTATGCAACAATATGCAGTTTAATGCATATCCAGATCGCTCTGACATGTAAATGACTTTATCATCAAGATTAGCCACGGTCGTAAATAACAGAAATATGAAATATCACGAAACTTTTTCTTGGGAACGCGAATTTAATGAGACAAAGAATAATTCAGTCCTTCATCTTGGCAGTGGACTATCTTTCATATCTCATTTAAGAAACCAAAGTGCCCTGTTGTTCTTTAAATTTTTATGACACCCACTAAAGTACACACATTTACAGTAATTAAACAGAACTGTGATATCATCATCATCATCATCATCATCTTCTTCTTCTTCTTCTTTTACTATTTGTGTTGCTCCCAGTTGGAACATAGGGCATCCGTGAAACCCTCTGTTTCTTTCAGTTTCTTAATCTAAGACAGTCGGTAGGACTCCTTGGAAGGGAATCAACATGTGGCATGGCCGCTACCTAACACAAACACAGAATAAACATAGAAAGACATCCATGTCTTCAGTGGGATTCGATCCCATGATCCGGTGTTTCAGCGGGCGAAGACATTACATGTTTTAGACCGCGGCGCCACTGTGATCACCCGTGTATCAGACGTAAGAAATTTCCTTATTTGTTTACTGCTTATTAAAAAGAGGCGAAGAGAGGGGGGGGGGTTATTTCAGTGCACTACTTTTATTAGTTTCATTTGAGAAGCAGACAGACATTCTGCTGCACAAAAAATTCTCTGCCTTTTGCGAAACATGAATTTTCCATACCGTATTCACAACAGAAGTCGGTCACTGGTTCCTGTAGCAGCCGAACTCAGTCCACATAAAAGCAAGTGGTTCTTTACGTATGAAAAGTTATTTCCTTCAATTTTGCTATTATCCTATATATATATATATATATATATA
>NW_019737989.1:16632-26323 GCF_002891405.2 Cryptotermes secundus
AAACCCTTATGAATAAGCACTTTTCATGAAATAAGCTGACAACAGGAAGACTGCATGCAACCAATGCGTGGAGCTATCGGCGGCAGCGGTACTGTAATCTCACAGCATCATCACGATTTTACAGTGCTGAGAGATAGACCTATATATTGCAGGCCGAGAGGTAACATTCCTTCGGCTATGCTGCACGCCATGAAGACGTATGGGAGTGTAGAAGTTAAGGGTCAACACATTCTTAACCTCGACATTACATGAAGGTGGGTAGTCCGGTTCACTCACCGACCTCATTTCTCACTGTACAGGAGAGCGAGTGGACCTGGAGGAGATCCGAAAGGCGTGGCGGTGAGAACACATCCTCCTCCATGTGAGAAGTCTAACCAACCCACAGCAAACGAATTTACTTACTAAGATAAACCCATTTTATCTCTATAAAAGAGATGTATGCAATACACATGCCCTTATATTATTTTGATATTGGGGTTCGTGTTAAGAAATCATAGCTATATGAGTAAATAATCTACACACGCGTGGGTCCTCTCCTGGTACCACAACTAAACCTCAGGAGCTATAGCAGACTCATTGAATCACACACTCCATGTATTACGCATGAATGAAGCCTTCTAACCACATACCAAGTATTCAAAGGCCGACTTCTAGTTCTTCTACAACGTGCGTTCTTTGGCTACCATCTGCCGAGAACTCAGGACTGACTCATGTTCAAGTCAAAGTTACATTGCGACTGACGGTCGGTCAGTCAGTCAGTAAGTCTTTGTATCGAGGCCCACCTGAGGCTCATGAACAGATATTAATTATCACCGTTTGACACTTACTGTCTTATTTTTGTGGGGCGCCCTCTCTGACGAGAGGACGGGTCTGTCTTTTGCATATGCTGCTGGCTCTTGCTAGCTCGGTCTTTCTCGGGTCCCAGTCCCTTGGGACTCGTGACCATATTTTACTGTCTCAGATCTGAGACTTCCCTTTTCGTCATTTCCTACGACTCGCAGGGTCACGATGGAGGTATTCGACCCCGTCTCCACACGGGGGTGTCTGGTGTTATTCTGTAAACCTCGTTAGATAGCCTCTGCACGGAGAACATAGAAAACACGGCCTTTATTGTTGAGGAAACTTGTTTATTGCTCATTGCCTAGCAATGAAAATCCCTTTGCCTATTGCTGGCCAAGAAGTTTTCTTCGTGGGAACATGATTACTTAACTGTTCCCTAACAACGGATATACATACATGTTACAATATACGTATATACATATTTACATATATATCCCAAATTACATAAGCAACATGCATTTAGTGTAAAGCCGGGTAGCGCAGTCAGTATAGAGATTTGGCTAAGGACTCGATGACCTAAGGGTCGGAGTTCGAGTTCCTGTACGGCTAAGAATTTTCACTTCTCCATGTCGTTCGAACACGTCTTGGGCCCCACTCATCATCATATCCAATGGGTACCGAGGGCTCTTTCCCAGGGGGGCTAAAAGCGGCCGGGGCATGAAGCTGACCATTCGAGGTCAAGAAAATACGGGTCTATATATCCAACCCCCCCAATATTTTCATGACGTAGTGCTTAATTTGTTAAGTACAGGGACAAGTTTGGCTTTACATGTATTTATTGTACAACAAAGGATTCGTCTAGTGGACTCTCTTTGCAATTTATCCACAAGGCAGCTCCGTCTATTATAGTACTAACCCTTATTTGGGAATCTAGGATAAGAGATATAAGAACATTCAAAATTCTCCTTTCTAGAATACGACGCCTCGTAGGCCGTTGAAATTCAACCGAAATTTCGGAGGAACATTTCACAAACATCTTCAGAGACTGCTTGCTACCTGCCTCGTGTTGATTTCTTGCTTCGTCTATTCTTAGATCCTGAAGATGAAGACATGTTCCTCAGCATCGTTAGTTGACTTTCAGCGGACTGCACGGCGCTATATCCCGTGAGGTAGAATTCTACATAATCACTTCTCTGAGAAGCTCAGGTCTGGGTTCAATAATATGATTTCTTATATCACTTTTATTTCCTGCAAAGCTGAAACGAAGGCTTTATACACAGGAAGCTGATAGTTGTAAACACATCATCTACTTGTATGTAATCCGAATTTACTGTCACTGATCACTATTCTGATTCACTTTGAACCAGTTGATACCCCGACACTACTTATTTTTTATCTCTTTTAGTACCGTTCTCCCATTTACGTCTGATATAGTTCCTCCTGCTTTTTAAATTTAAATATTTTATGCATTTCTCACCTCCCATCATATATGTCACGTGCATGCACCTTCTTCTCCCTTCTTCTCTCTGTTTTAGGTCGAAATATCCTTCTGAGCATTTGGCTCTCACACAACATCAATATGAGTTCTTCCCTTAGGTCGAGGTTAAACTATTCAACGTAGAAAAGAAAGGGAGCTAACCACGGCCATACACAAGATTATACTGGAAAAATACGGATTTTCTCCTACAAGGCTTTCGGTGGAGTTACGGCGTACTTTCCAAATTATTTAGAAAGGCAGTTACAGTTCCAGCATGGCATTCCAGGTTGCTGTTGAAGTAATATTGTTTAATATATTTACTAGAATTTTTATCAAATATGTTATACTGTTTAATATTGAAATTACTAAATAACTATCTCCATGGAACTGAACCCTTAAGTAGTTCTGAGTTGTTGAGCCTCTTAAGGCATTCCCAGGATTTGATGAAACTCCAAGGCTCAATGCCGTGTTCAAAATAGCACTACTTGGTCCCTATCCTAAACCAGATGAATCTGGTCCTCAGTCTCAAATCCATTTATGTGAGATCCGTTTTAATATTTTCTTCCTTCTTCTTCCTTAAGGCCTCTTTACTTCAGGATTTCTCACTAAATTTTGTCCTCTTCCACACGTGCTACATTCACTGCTCATCGAATCCCACTTAATCTAATCATTTTGATTATATTTAGTGAGGAATACAAACTATGATGCGATATTTCCAGGATCCTTTTATTTCACTGTACCTCTCGTTTAGGTCCAGGCATATTTCACCACAATCTGTTCTCCATCACCTTCAGATTATATTATTCCCTTCATGGTGAAACCAAGTTTCATACTCATATAAACGTTAAAATTACAAAATTTCTACTTCTGTCTAATTAAGCTTATCATTATCAGGCCTGTGTAATTTAAAGGAATGGAAAACAGTCAACTCTTCTGACTTGGGCTCCTAAAGTGCTCCTTCAGAATGTCGCGTTCTTCCATCATTTCTCCAGGAAAATTTAATTATCATGTATTTGAAATATGTCATGATCATTCATCTGTAATCTCTCAAGACGACAGGTCCACAGTCTCTTCCAAAAGGGTTCCTCCACTTGATGCGATCTAGGGCTTTCTCCTTCAAATAAAAGTATCCTCTTCTGTCCCCAATGTCATCCAGCATCTTCTTACGTCTTCTTCCTCGTCTTCTGGTCACTTCTATCCGCCCATCTATCTTTCCTTCAAGAACTTCTTTTAGAAGGCAGTTACCGCGTAAGATATGACCAATCCAATTAGCCTTCCGTTTTCTTATTTCGTGTAGGATATTCCTCTGCTCACTGACTCTAATTAACACTTCTTCATTTCTCACATAATCTGTCCAATTGATCTTCTCCATCCTCCTCCCACACCACATTTCGAAGCTTTCCAGGTGTTTCTGATCTACTGTCCTAAGTGTCCAAGTTTCAGCCCCATACAAAGCAATGCTCCAAATGTAGCATTTCACTAGTTTCTTTCTCAAATTTAAGTCCAATTTGCTGGTAAAAAGATTCTTCTCTTTGCTAAATGCAGCTTTTGCCACGGAAATCCTAGATTTAATTTCACATGTCATGATAGTCTACTAAATATATTCCTGGTTAGCACTGAGGGTGATCTCGTCACACTTGGCTCTGAAAAGGGCTGTTGAAGGCCCAAGACCGACTTAATGCAAACTAACCAAGACTGATATAGAAAGTTGTTAGAAGAACATTTGTAATCCGTCGTAATTGTTTGTATTTATAAGCCTTGTTGAAAATCTTCGAGCGAATATCTTGTAGAGCGACAAGTGGAAATGCAGGACTTCTCTTGCAAGTTATCGGAATTGTTAGGCAACAAGTCGGAAGAAAGACTCTCAGCTTGTTGTTTCCAAAGTAACAGACTTGCAAATGAAGTTTCCTTTGTTCAAAACTTAGCCGAAAGTTAGTTTCCGCACGGTGCAATTTATAGCTGATAGATTATATGAAGAGGTGCATACATGCAGAGTCCATTGTTGTGCAGGAACAGCTTCTAAGAGCTACTAGCTCAAGAGTTCATTTATCCGCAATATTAGTTTTCAGATGGAAGGGTGCGGTGTGAATCACAACGTTATTTATCGTGGTAAAAACAAACGATTGTACAGGCTTAGTGTTTAAATCTCATATGTTTCGCGTAAACAGTGTAGAGTAATAAATAGGCAAATTGTACAGTAGTTTATATTGAACTGGAAATTATTCTTTTTTTTATGAAACTGAAGATTCATTAGCAAGTTAGAAAAGTCAGTCATTGGACTCTGTATTCTTAGTTACTTGATTCAAATCTTAAACTTCAAATTCTATTCCTCTAAGATAAATTTTAATATGTTTCTCTGGTTTAAGTTTACTAAGTTAAGATATTAGGCCGCGCCATAGCTCAAGCGGTTAGTCGCTGGCTTCCCACCGCGGCGGCCCGGGTTNNTCCCGGGTCTGGTCAAGTGGGACTTGTGGTGCGCAAAGTGGCGCTGGGGCAGGTTTCCTCCGTGTACTTCGATTTCCCCTGCCAATCTTCATTCCACCAATTGCTCCACAATCACCCTCACCTATCATCTGGGGCTGGTACAATAGGCCAGAAGTGGCCGCAGTACAAGGGACTTGTCCCACCCCACTAGCAATAAAAAAAAGTGAAGATATTTATGCAGCTGAAGTATGCTGATCAGCATTTGATACACATTTCTCAGACCATCACGCGTTCACAGCTATCATTTTGATTTATTTGCAGAATTCTATTAAGTGACGAGTGTAAATCATGAAACTCTTTGTTGAACGTAGATTGCGATTATGTGAGACTTTTCGTGTATCTTGACATTGATTGTGAACTGATATAATTCAATGTAATTGTAATGGAACTGCCAATAAAGCCAATTATCCAATCCAGAACTCGTATATTATTATTATTATTATGTGTGTGTATGTGTATTGTCCTTTCTCACCACATAATGAAATAATCATTCGTAATGTATTTATTTTATTTTTCTCACCTGTTAATCCTAATTTTAATTTTTCTTTGAATTATTATTAATTTATTGCCATTATATATACTGTCTTATTTGTATTTTGTTTTTTAGTTATTTATGTATATCTGTGTATTCGTGCCAACTTTGTTATTGGCCTCTGTGCTGTTAAGTTTGCACTAAATAAACACGAACTGAATTGAAATATTATTATTATTCACGCTAACATCTTGCAAGTGAAGTAATTTTTTATTACGTACGTAAAAATGTGAAGATGGTCAAGCACGATCGAAATATATATTCTTTAATGTAATAAACTGATGGATCTGTTGATATATTAAATTCAGTAGCCCAGTATATATATATATATATATATGTATACACACACAGCAGATTCAACGTGTTTGCGACTGCACAAAAGCACCCGAATTAGTAAAATAGCTCAAAGGCCGGGTCTTGTATTACGGCAATGAGCCATCAATTTGATAAAGGGAGCGAAATATCTTGGTTAGTTGACCTACTAATAACTATTTAAGATGGAGACTGCTTTATGGAGTCAATTAGTTAGCTAAGTTCACGAAATTAAGGAGGGGGAAATAAATATTTAACAAGGAAATAGTTTAAGCTTTCTCTGTACGAACCCACAATCTCAAATTAGAAATTTAACTTTGACCTTTATCGTGTACAATATATTCCCTACTTTACGTAAAGACAAAATGGTTGAAAGACAAACAGAACTAAATTGGCAAATTCCTTAATATTTTTGTTTTAAACGTTTTTCGCTAAATAGTATATTTAACTAAATACATGCAAAAGTATATATTATTTTATTTCTGAGAAGCGTAGCCAGTGAAAAATTCAAATATTATTCTACGATTCAGTTATTTTGATGTGAATTTGGTCTACGAGATATAAGGCACAATAAACACTGAAACTGACCCGAATATTCATTAAAATAATAACAAAGCCACAGTAGAATAGAAGTTCGCAGAGAAGAGAGTTGCAAAACATATTAACTCTATATTCCGTCCATGCAATTTTTCATTGATCCGTGATGCTGCAATGATTAATTAGGCATCCAAAGAAAGGGGCAGGACCTTATGCGTAGCTCCAGGATGAAGAAGTAACTTCCTCTTCCTTGTTGCGGTCCAGAGAACTGAGTATTCAGTGAATTTTAAAAGTGGCGAAGACGCAGATTAATGGTAACGGCGTCTGTATGTTGATGGCGCCGTACTAGCGCCCTTATGGATGAGCCGGGGCGAGGATCAGCGGCAAAATGGTGAGTCTGACTAATTACATTTAGCAACGCACTGTTTCAAAATTGTACCGCTTTTATGCTCTTTCTAAATACGGCGTCACCAGTCGTTTACTGCAAGAAATGCTGAGTGCTACACTTCATTTAATTTTGCGGCGATGTATGTAACATGTTGATTGTACACTCTCGCTCCTTTCCATTAAACTTAGTACCACATCATGTACATGTATTATGAAATATGAATGTCCGAGAAAGTTCCTCCGTGGTTTAGCGACAAATTATTACGCGTGAAACGTGAGGAAACAATCAGGAATATCAACCGAAATACTCCTATGTATGGGCGTTATATTCAGTGTATTGTTCTCTTTAAAACAAAGAAGATTGTCACTTCAATAGTGGACAGAGTAAATGTTCAAATCATATTGTAAACTTATGGGGGGGGGGTTCAAGCAGTAGCATAGTTGATATAGGCACTATGCTACAAGCCGGAGGGTCGCGGGTTCGAGTTCAGATGAAGTGGATTTTCCAACTAACCTAATCCTTCCAGCCGCACCATGACCCTTGGGTTGACTCGGTCTCAAACACAAATGAGTACCAGGAATCTTCCTGGGGGTAAAGGGCAGCCGGCACGTAAATTTGTCAAACTTACCGCCATCTGCGACCCGAATGTCTAGAGAAAATTTGGGAGCCTCGACGTCTCACAACCCTGTGGTCTTTCACGGCCTGTCACATGGATAGCTTTACATTTACAAAGTGCAAAATACAGTTTTTTTTCTCGTTGTATTAATATCTCCAGTCAACATGAATAAATTAGAGCCAGTTCACTATTCTATAGCTACAAAATTTTCCTTTCGTGGATCTCGGACTTGTGGTTATTTAAAAAATACCTGTATGCTTAACGGGACCCCTAATAAAACATTGTCACATGATTGAGTGACTACAGACGAAATTTGGTAATCGGATTTACTGGGCACTTTTACAACTTGTGACTACACTTTATAGATCGCTGTCACACAAAGACTAGTGTTCTCAGTCACGGTATACATTGTTCTGTTTGGTAACGTCTCCCAACAGTAGACGTTCCTCTGCTTCCGGGCTCAAGCCCTCGTAGACTGGTGACCTTCTCACACCAACCTCCTACTCTTCTAACTGCCGTCTTAGGATTGTCTGCCTGCAAGATCTCTCTCGACTCGTAACGGCAGCTGGTCCTCGTTACATAACCTTGGCATGCACCGTACAGAAAACACTGTTTCCAACAACTCTTCTATTGTCGCAGGCGCATCTATTGTGGCCATCACGTGACGGCTACTGAGCTATTGACTAGAAACAGCAGTGTTTACCGTGCTGTTCCTTAGCAACGGCTGTCTCTGCTGGCTTCACATTTCTGACTTTCAGCAGGCATGCCACAATATGTAATTGCCAAGCCCTGGTTCGACACCAGCAGAGCCCCAACATTTTACTTTAGTAGGGTCATATTTATAGTTAATCGTGTCATGGTCTTATATTTTATAGAATATGATATAGAAATTAGAGTTATGAGTATTTGAGGATCAGCAGATTAAATCTTTCAAAAGTAATCCTGTTTTTTAATTTACATAAAGTCGAGGGACTCCAGTTGGCAAAGAAATATGTAATTATCAGGTGAATATTTTAGAAAAAGGTTTTCTTGGTACCAAGAAGAAGATGGCGAGTATTACTACAGTGGATGCTGAAATGATAGGTTGTAGGAATGAAGAGTACACAAAGGTGACTCAAAGGTCATTCCTATTTTGTCCTTTCCGCTTAAAAATTCATAACACTCTTCATATTTTGTCGGACGCTAACCAGCCTCTACAGCTGGCAACACGAGGTCAAATAGCTCACTAGCCTAAAATCGATATCTGTAAGATAATGAGAACGAAGATTATCTTTCGAAATTAAAGAAGATGTGGCGAAGGATCTTTACTTCTTACCTACGTACAGTTTATTTAATCAAGAATGGACTTATTCCTGTTTTCCAGTACATTAGAACGTAAGATAAATTCTGTTACTGAAAGAACAAGTATGAAGTCTGCTTTATTAATTGACCTACATGACAGATGATGCACAAATTGCAAGTGTTGGTACTCGATATTTTCCAAGTAAACATTAGTAACTTGTCAACGTTTTCCACGAAAATGGAAACGGCTCGTTGTTTTAAATGTCCAAGTCATGATGACTTACTGTACGCTATTTTGTATTCTTCTAGTTCCAACAGTTCCTTCTCTCTAAACAAAGTGTTTCTGAAGTCTCAGACATACGTGGCTTGACTTGCTGCGGAATTAACGGACATAGAAAACTGCTTTCCCGTAAATATGGTCCAAAATTGATTTAACTTTGTTTTTTTTTTTCTTTGGCACTACAGCCCCAGTGGGCCTAGGCCTAGCTCCATGAACTTCAACTTTGGGTTTAAAGCTCGGAATATTTGTGATGAAACTCTAAACTGTCAACAAAGAAAAAAAAGCATGCGCGCGCGCGCGCGCCCACACACACACACACACACACACACACACACACACACAGACAATTCAGTATTAGCTATTCTAAATCATTTTCAAAGTAATTTCACTTATAAAGTCAAATACTATTGTAGCATCGCACGTTTCTCTTTGTACTAATAAACGTTTGTTGCTTTATTTAATAACATCTCTTTAACTGGTAATATACGAGTATAGTATCGAATTTCTACAGGAGGTTTGGCTTATACATGGGCGAATTATCTTATCTTATCTATCTGTCTGACCGTCTGTCCGTCTATCTTTCTATCCGTATGTCCGTCCATCTATCCATCCATCCATCAATCAATCAATCTGTCTATCTCTCTATCCGTCCATCCGTCCATCCATTTATATATCTATTTATCTAATCAACCAAATCCACTGAGTCGAGTCCTTCTTGCGAATCCTGCAGTTGCCTACCTACTCTATGATTTCCCAAAGTTTTGTGGAACCCGAATATTTATTTCCTTGTAAGATTTGAGGCTTTCACGGCGGTGACTACGAAGAAGGCAGTCTTCTGGGATGAGGCACCGTGTATATGTGGTGTTAACCGACGTTTCGGAGGAACTTCTTGTACCGGTTCTCACGGTCTCTTATATTTTCTTTTACCCTGAAGATGGAGGCGATACGTTCCTCCGAAACGTCAGGTAACACCAAATCTACACGCTGCCACGTCCCAGAAGACT
>NW_019737989.1:26426-32165 GCF_002891405.2 Cryptotermes secundus
GCTTTCTTCATAGTCACCGCCGTGAAAACCTCAAATCTTACATGTATTTCCTTGTTCCCACAATCACAACATTGGTCCCCATCCTCATTCCGGTCCGTCCAGTCCATACCACCATATCTCATTTTCCTCAGATCCACTTTAATATTTACGTCTAGTGGTTCCTTTCTTATTGGCTTTCCCACCGAATCCCCATATGGATTATTCTTTTTCCCACGCGGGAAACATATGTTCTGGCCACCTCATCCTCCTTGACCTGATTATTCAAATTATAATCGTACAAATTATGAAGCTTCTTATTACGAAATTTTCTCTAGCCGGCTATTATTTCATGAATCTTAAATTCAAATATTCTTCTCAGCGCTCTCTGAGTTACGGAGTACCCGAACACCTATGTACTGATTAAGGGTTCCGGTAATACCTGTACTTGTTGCGCATTACGTCTGTTTCAGTACTGTGTCATCTGTAATGCTCACAAAGTTTTGTAGCAGACTATACAATTTCTCACCCTGTTACTACTTGTTTTATTATTTTATTGCTTCTCGCGTCCGACTACCACTAAGCAGGGGCTGCTTTCTTCTGCTGGGCGGTATTTGTCACAATGTTTCGTGCCTAGCAGGGCGATAACCGACTGCTTTTGAGTGTTGAATGCAACATGATTAAAGGGCATTTCCAGAGACTTGATAATGTTTTGTTTTTAACTGTCCGTGCTATTTTTCCTCTTATATTGGCTAATTGAATTTCACTGTAGACTGAAAAGAAATTAGGGATAACCCTGAACGGTGAATCGGGAGGCAAATATGGAAACTATCAGTGTGAAGACCAGTGTCGCAAAGTCCATTTGGATAGAAGGAGTAAAATCTAGGTTAATGAAATCGATTCAGCACGGAGGATTAATTTGGTACTTTGAGAAACTGGGCGTGTTAATTATATAATGATATTCAGAAACAGCAATGGATAAGGATGTAATGAAACTATCGAATTCTCAATTGATTACTACATTCTGGACAAATGTGATGATGTTTCACAAGGATTCAAAGATTACGTGTTGCGCAACTCAATACTTCATGCTGTCTGAAGCGATTACAGAAGAAGAGGACGATTTCAGTGGAACCGGAGTCAGAATTCTGGAGTGAGATAGGAGGATAATGATTTTTATGAATTGTGTCATTTTTGTTTTTATTCTTTTTCTTAACATTTCACTTTACTTTATTTACTTAATCCCTTCCTCTTATACCTTACGGTGTTAAGGTTTTTTTTTATCATTTTTATGATTTTACTGACGGTGGGACTCCTTGGACGAATGATCAGCTGGTCGCAAGGCCTCTACCTAAACACAGGACGACAAAAGCACGGAATAAACACATTCACATGCCAAACACCCATGCCTTGTGTGGGATTCGAACCCATGATCCCGGCTTCCGAGTGAGCAAAGACAGTACATGTCTCAGACCGCTCGACTACAATGATGTTACTATGTCAGGTCTACAATATCTGATATCTTCAAAAAAATATTACTATATCCTGCCGTAAGAGAAATCATTGTTCTTGAACCATTATGGCAGATACGTCATCAGTACTTGCTGCTGAATTACATAGGGAAATTTAAACAGAAACTGGCATTCAAATGTCAGCTGCGGAGATTTCAAACGACACGTTGAAAAGTCATAATTTCAGCTCAGACAAAAATAACTGGAGGAATTAGGTGGACATAAATAGGAGACTTTAGATTTTCATGACGAATCATGGCAATTTCAGAGCCTCCAGGGTACGATATATTTTAACCTTGAAGAAGGACACAGAAAGGAGCTATGAAATTACTGTAATTTTTAACTTTTCAGTATGATCATATATCGTTCAGAAAGGAGGAAGTAAATATTTCCTCTTATAAGCCCTCAAGTTTCGATATCCTGCTAAACCAACATGAAATCGGAGTAAAAAATTATTCTGAAACGTCGGTAATATTTACTATGTAAATATGGTAGTGCTTATAAGATACTGTAAAAAAAGTAATGTTTCTATTCATGTTCCTTGAATAAAATTATGTCAGATTTCCTTCTTATACATTTTATATGTTTTCTTCTTTGCGTTATAACATGAAATGACTATAATCTCCGCCCCATATATTGTAACGGATCTGATGATGGCGTTACCAGGAAGCAGCTCCGCAAACACGGTAAATTACGCAACGATAGAGGAGGCTGTGTTTTCTATGTCGTCCGCTCCAAGCAACAGTAGGAACGGGGTTTTCAGTCATCAGTTGCTAGGTTATGCTACGGTTCTTAAAATAGAACAGTTTTTTCTGTGTGGTCAGTGCCGCGGCTATAGAACGAGGTTCGGTGGAGGCGGGATCGACTTTGACCCAGTTTGGAGGGGGGGATCGAATACCTCCACCGTGACCCTGCAAGTCGTAGGAGGCGACGAAAAGTGAAGTCTCAAATTTGAGAGAGTAAAATATGGTCGCGAGTCCCAAGGGACTCGGACTCGAGAAAGACTGCGCTGGCAAGGACCAGCAGCACGTACAAATAACAAACCCGTCCTCTCGTCAGAGAGGGCGCCGCACAATAACAAGACCGTAAGTGTTAAACAGTAATAAACATCTGGTCATTAGCCCCAGATAGGGCTCGACACCGAGACTTACTGAGTGACTGATCATCAGTCGCAATGTGAATTCGACTTGATTTAAGCTAGGCAGTGACAGAGTAACAAAGTTCAGTTGAGGGCAGTTAGAAAAAATACTGCGGAAGCACGGGACCAGAGTGAACTGAGACTAGGAGTACAGAAGAGTACAGGAAGTCAGCCTGTGAAGATTTAACGCGTGCTTTGAAGACTTTACTTGTGCTGTAGTGCAGTGGTATTGAGAGCGTATGATTTAGGTAGACTTTTATAGTTCCTGTAGACTAATGAAGACTAATAGACTAATCCATGAAGACTACTAGAGAGACTGAAGAGATTAGTGTGGAGTAATTGTAAATTGTGTAAATCAGCAGTAGTGCAATAATTAATTGTAGTTACGACCTGTAAGTTATTAATACATCAAATTACAAATCAAAAACCTTGCCTCAGTTACTGAAATATGTGACAATATTTTTAACATCCTATGGGAATATCTTTAATAGAATATTATATTTCCATAAAACATTAAATAATAATTTAATGGCCTATACTTATGAAATTAAATGTCGGGGAAGAGAAGTAACTAATTATTAGACTTCAAAAAAGCGAATTTCTGAGAACGCATTAAAAAATAACATGGCATTGGAAAGGAATAAAATAAAGCCATGTTTTTGACATTGTGACAAGAAAAATTATTAAAACTTTCTGTCACTTTTATTTCACTTTCAGTTGTGGTTATAAAAAGGGATTACAGGCTTATAGACCTACATAGCACTGCCAATGAACGTGGGTTTGAGATCACAGAACCTTTCTTTTGGTGTACGTTTTCAGTCGTGTCTGATAACTTGTTACATGCTGTACGGAAAATAAAGTCCCAAATTTAGAAATTATTGTCCCAGAAAATCCTGGTTTTGAACATTTTAATCCAACGCTATTACCAAACGTCACTTAGATACACTTTTCTGATTTAATTATACTGTTAATCCCGGGAGGTACAAGGAGTTGCATAGGAGTGTGAAAGTGGTTGTACTAACAGTTACAGATTCTGCAATTAAAAGTAAATATAATTATTAAAATTAAATCAAGCAAATACTAAAATATTTGTGCTGGACAATAATTCAAATGATGACAAAGAATAAAAGAGTTTTTGATTTTAGCGACTATGAAGATTTCTTTTTTGGGGGATATAACGATGTATGCAAGAAAAAAAAGGTAAAGCTGTTCCTGTAACAGGCCGTGAAGGACCATAGGGCTGTGAGACGTCGAGACTCCCACATTTTCTCTAGACAAACGGCTCACAGACGGCGGTGAGGTTGTCAATCCTACACACCGGCCGCCCTCTACCCCAGGAAGATTCCCGGTACTCATTTCTGTTAGAGGCTGAATCGATCCCCAGGGCTATAGTGCGGCTAATTCCACCTCATCCAGACTCGAACTCGTGGCCTTCCGGCTTGTATCTTAGTGCCTCAACCAACTATGCTACAGCGTGCCCCTGTTGTGTACAACTGTCCAATGAAAGCTAATTTCCAGCGGAATACACGGCTTTATGTCCCAGAAGATAGAACTTTTTTTTTTCAACAAAACCGCACTTCAAAACAGAATTCGTTCCACTATTCAGAGAAAATGAGCGAAAGTTGATTTGCTAGAAACTTCTATCACCACACAGATTATGAAATATACTATGAACTTCAGGAATATAAATTCAGACCTGCTTACATGTGAAATGGCATCTATTACAGTGAGGAGATAAGACGAAAGTCAATAATTGTGACAAATGTTACTACACAGGATTCAAAGGATGCAGTTTTCTTTCTTGTGTAATGAAAAGGGTTCTGCGTGTGTTCAATGATAAGTGCAATAAACATAGTCCTTAGTTAACTATCCTACTACTCACAGCGAGCAGTTAGTTATACCACTTCTTCACTAACACTAAACTCCACATTTAATATTGCATAATAATATTGTTAAACTTATTTCATATATAAAACAATTCAGGCCACGACCACTTCCTTGCATATACTTTACAGTTTAATATTTATTGTCATCCAAACACTGCAGTTTTTTCTTCTGAGCTATTGACAGCATGAAAACATGAAATCCCAGAAAAAGTAACAGCTGCAAAATACAAAAAGCAGAAGCGGTATGGATCAGAATCCCTTGTTGTGTCGTTCTGCCTGCTCCCGGTCACGTCTCCCGTGAATGGATGGGTAAGTGAGCTTGTTCCACCTGTCGCCTCCCCCCCCCACGTGACACCCATTGAAGTGCGGGTGGGGATAGCTTCCTCTCATTACCAGAGCTTCAGATTTAGGGTGAGTTATGGACGTCAGAAGAGCTGTTAGTTTTGACCCGATGTTGGACTGTGTCTGACAATCATTGAGTGTTTGGTGTGGTGGAATTCTGGGTTGTTCAGACAGGTCGAGTTCCTCTTCGTCTACTTCGTCTACTTCGTCTACTTCGTCTACTTCGTCTGAATTTTCGGCATAGGCCTCAGAATAGATGTGAAATACAATTGTGTCTATTCTTTGTAAAGTCATGCCTTTTCAATTTCGTGCATGTAATATACAGAGAGTCTGCACTGTTTCTTGTTAGAAAGTAATCTGCTTGCTGTCTGGTTCTTGATTGCTTCTTGCTTGGCTTATTCTTCGATTCTGAACTTGGAAGTCACATGTTCCTCCAAAACGTAGGTTCACTTTCATTGGACCTCAAAACAATATATCCCAGAACACAGAATTATTCATAACTACCGCTGTGAGATGGGAAATGAAGTGAAACTGTCCAGCCCGTCCGTATACTGCACAAATGCTAAGTTTCATTCAATATTCAAATATTTTTTTTCGAAATGAAGATGAATCGGAAACCAATAATATACTAGAATATTTGATATATTGGGTTTCTGGACTTTATCCATCGTCCTGCTTTTTAAGATAACAAATAAAAAGACGACGTTTCGGAAACTGGATCTGTTTCCGTCCTCAGGTGAAGGAAAAGGGGAAACACCCAAAAGAATAGGTGTTTCCCCTTTTCCTTCACCCGAGGACGGAAACAGATCCAGTTTCCGAAACGTCGTGTTTTTATTTGTTATCTTAAAAAGCAGGACGATGGATAAAGTCTAGAAACCCAATATAT